>NC_056739.1:823620563-823846379 GCF_019279795.1 Protopterus annectens
TGCCATGTGTGTGTGAAGCTGGGCCATGTGTGTGTGTGTGTGTGTGTGTGTGGGGAGCTGGTCCGTGTGTGTGCGTGCGCGCATGTGGAGCTGGGCCGTGTGTGTGCATGTGGAGCTGGGTGTTGTGTGCAGCTGAATTGTTTGTATGTGTGTAGCTGGATTTTGTGTGCATGTGTAGCTGGATTTTGTGTGTGTGTATGTGTGGAGCTGGATTTTGTGTATGTGTGTAGCTGCTGGACTGTGTGTGGGGGGAGCTGGTGTGTGTGTTTGTGTGTAGCTGGATTGTGTGTGTGTGTGTGTGTGTGTGTGTGTGTGTGTGTGTGTGTGTGTGTGTGTGTGTGGAGCTGGGCCATGTTTGTGTGTGTGTTTTGAGAGCTGGATTGTGTGTGTGGAACTAGGCCATGTGGGTGTGCATGTGTTTGTGTGTGCGTGTGTGTGGAGCTGGGCCGTGTGGGTGTGTGTGCATGTGGAGCTGGGCCATATGTGTGTGTGTGTGTGGAGATCTGGATTGTGTGTCTGTGTGTGTGGAGCTGGATGTGTGTGCGGAGCTGGACTGTGTGTGTATGTAGCTGGATTTTGTGTGTGTATTTGCGTGTATGCGGAGCTGGATTCTGTGTGTGTTTGTGTGTGTGGAGCTGGATTCTGTGTGTGTGTGTGTGTGGAGCTGGATTCTATTTGTGTGTGTGTGTGTGTAGCTGGATTGTGTGTGTGTGTGTCGGTGTGGAGCTGTACTGTGTGTGTGTGTATAATGTGTGTGCATGTGGAGCTGGGCCTTGTGTGTGTGTGTGTGTGTGTGTGTGTGTGTGTGTGTATCTGTAACAATTTTGCAAAAGCTGGGGCAACTGCTGAACCCATGGCGACCCCTTTAACTTGTTTCTAAATGGCCCAGCAAGCTTTTTCAGATTTGGTCCTTGGTTGGTGGGAACATGACATAATTAAGCCCATGGCTACCACACACAAGATTGTATATTGTAACAGGTTAATGGACAATTTTTATATGATTATTGAATGTATTGAAGAAGATGCTGCAGCTCTGATACATAATTTGAATGTAAATTGATATTTTTTTTAATTCACATTGGGTGAATGTGGTTTAGAAGTATATTTTTTGGCTGTATAACTCAAGTGGAATAGCAGACTAAGTTTGACAGCAAAATACGCAGAAGAAATACCTTCAGTAACAATTACTTAAACTGCCTCAGCAATCACCCTTGATATATTAAAAACAGTATACCCAGGGGTCAGTATGTTCGAGCTCCCAGGATGACAACTAACAGTAAAAATTTTGAAGAGGAAATACAATTTATTACTGAGTTATTTAATTATAGAGGATGCAAGATAGACATGCTAATAAAAACAGAAGAAAGAATGAAAAGAGAATCTTGCCCCCCCCCCCCATGTTGTTAAACCTTTTAATATATCCAAAAGGGAAGTTAATTTGTATAAAATCGTGGAAGTTTGTAGTGTAGCCGTGACTGTAGACGGTTATGATACTTGTACTGTTATTGTGGACAACGGGAAAGTATTAGAAGGAAATCTAGACTTGGTTAAAAGTATTGTTACACATCCAAAATTTGTTTTTAAGAATACGTATAGCTTTAAAAATATTTTACAGAATGATAGTACCAGTATCATTACTACAGGATAGTTGTGAGAATGAGCAAAAGGGATGTAAAAATGCAGTAGTTGCTCAATATGAAGGACCCTACTTGCGTTAGAATATATTGGTTACACCTTTCAGAGCCATGGGGTATTTAATTGTAAAGCAAAGGGGGGATTTATGTCAGTACTTGTACAGGTTGTAGTGCAAACTATGTAGGTATGACAACTTATAGTCTTGAAATAAGAATTAAAGAATATCTATATGCAATAAAAACTAAAAACAAAAGAAATGTTTTATATAAGCTTTCCTTGAACTGTAAGAAATACAAGAAATTTATGTTTATTGTAGTTGAAAAATTCCCATTAGACAAAAGAGGTGGACCTTTTAAAAATAAGGTTGAGCAAAAAGAAATGCGGCAGCTAAAATTAGGGGTTAATTGTTTACCAGGTCTTAACACAATTAATATAAAATGTTTTTTAAAGGATAGGTGGTTGAAAGTGATAAAATAACACTTTTTAGGTAATATTTAATTATTCTAAGTTTAATTTATGTTTAATTAAAATATATTAATTTTAATGTATTAATTGATGTTGCTCATTGGTTTAAAATGTATATAAAATAGGAATGTTGATGCTATTCATTATTCTGATGAAATCCACTGAGGACAAAAGCCGAGAATAAAGTGTCACGCTATTTATTAGTTTTTATTGGCTCTGAAGAGTGGACAGAGTGTTTTTTTATTGGGTTTTGGTTTTGTTTACCACTATCGGTTTGGGCTGATTTTCTGCTTATTAGATTTCTGTCTTTGGCTAGACCCTTGAGTTTGCTTCAATTTTTTTTCTGGGCATTCTCCATCATTGTCAGCTCCTGTCACTGGTTTCTGATTCACCCCCTTCTGTAACAGATAACCGATGACTATTCTAGTTTCTACAATCCTTGGATCTGGTCAGTCTTCATATCCCAGTGGACTCTTGGTCAGTCTGAGTCTCTTTCTTTTAAGGATTATGGCTTCCTTATATTATTACCTTGAACTCTTCATGGACCTGCACCTCCCTCCCTCTCTCTCCTTCTGAGTGACCATTCTTTTCCTTGGTCTTTTGCCTTAGTTCATTTTTTCAGCCTTTATCATTTTTGCTTTAAGGCACTCCTTCCTTACTGGCCACATACCTTCTGATGCAGGATGGTGGTAGTGTTAGATCCTTGCGTCTGGATTATTTTACAAACTTCACTTTGCAGCTCCACTATGCTTGTGAGACTTATGTAGGATAGTTAGTTCTTATTTGGTCCTCTAGGGGTACTTCATGGGTGACGGTCTGGTTAGGCAGCAACTCTGCACATTTTTGTTCTAGGGTCTCTCTCCATTTCCATTTTTTGACAGGACAAAAGTCCTGTCATATACAAAACTTATTAACAGATGTCCAGGATGTGAACCATCTTTTTGTACACCATGTCCCTCCTTCCCCATCATTGGGTGTGAGTTTGATTCTTATTCCCATGTGTTCTCCACTTGCCAGAAGCAGTGGAGAGATTGAGAGGGTCTTTCTGCACAGGACTGTGGGTAAAGGGAAGGAGTTTGGTGCCTGGAGAAGTTTTAGGTGCCAAAATGTTTAAATCCTATTGGTAGAAGGTGGACCACAATCGTGCATAGCCATCATTACAGTAAGTACATAACTTTAGATGTTAAGTTGTCTCTCTCGCCTTCATTCTTGCTGGTTGGGTTGGGTTCGGAGCCGACCTTCGGCTCTGACTCTGCCATTTTCTAAAGCTCGAGAGCTACTTACTGGCTCGAGGCCTCCCTATATCCCACAATGCCTGGCGCTAGACCCTCAGATCTTGTTTGCCGCTTCAGCTAAGAGGTTGCGCTTTACTGGCTCAGGTCGTATTCATCTTTTTGTAATATTAGTAGTTAAACTTTTAGTGTATATTTTTCAAGTTTCTTGTTTAATTAGAGTAGTACTGTAGATTAGTCTACTTTTTCCTGTGTTTTCTGACCCTTGGGAAACTCGTTTTTACTTAGAGAGTTTCTCCCCTCCCCCCCCCCCCATCTCCCCAAGTAGGCCGTTTAAATTAGAGGCTGTCCCCTTCCCTTTTAAATTGTTCCAGTAGGAAGTAGTGTTTAGCCTTTGTAGTCTAAGATAATAGTCTTTTAGTTTTGTTACCTTTAGTTTTTTGTGTGAAGGTGTGGGATTAGTGTGTGTGTGAGCTTTTTTTGTTTGCACTAGTCTAACATTCATCCATCGGTATTCCTTTTTTCTTTAACATGTCAAAGGATACCAAGGTATCAGGGTTCAAGAAGTGTGACTCGTGCTGTCAGAAAATGTCTCTGACAGACGGTCACACTTTTTGTGTTTATTGCTTAGGTGCCCTACACCTGCAGGACTCTTGCTCTTTAGTCCGAGAGTCCTGCAGGAGCGTAGGAACAAGCTGATTCTCAGGGGGTTACTAAAACCCGAGGGGTCTCCGGCGAAGTCTCAGCCAGCGAAAACCCCTAAGCCCACCAAGCCGTTGGCTCCCAGTACGGAGCCGTTGCCAGGTGAAGCGTCTGCTTCAATTTCGGTTCTGGCCAGTACCGAAGTATCTAAATCTCTCTTGGCTCCGACCTTGGCATCGGAGCCGTCAGGGAGCCGTAGGCGATCCAGGTCGCCATCCATAGAGTCGATTCGCTTGGCTCCGGGATCGCCTTTGCTACAGTCTGAACGGAGCCATCGGTCCCACTCTTCTCGGTCCCCGAGGCTATCCGATCATGACTTGGAGAGAGTGGTTAGTAGACTCCTCAAATCGCAGGCCCTGGCTAAAATGTTAACTAGCCCTTCTCATCAGGCTGTGGCTGTTCTGTTTCTGAAGTAGTTCCTCCTCCGACTCTGACTCCTGTCAGTTCAGAGCCAGAGCTTGTTGGGTCTCGGATCCTGGAAACGTCGGTGCCGATGCTTCCCCTTTCTGCTCCTTCGTCGGCTCCGATTTTTTTCAATGGTTCCGTCCTTGGAGGGATCTGGGCACCGAGACTCCCTCGTCGGCTCCGAGGGGGGCGAGTTGCATCAGACCCTTGTCCGACCCCGTTCTCCCTCTCGGAGCCTCGGCGCAGGTAAGCTCAGCTCCTATATCTGCCTCGGAGCCGTCCCTTTCGGTGCCAGAGAGGATTCCTGTCTCTTTGGAGCAGGGACCCTCTTTTCTGCCAGACAGGGGCGCCTTCAAGGTCATGGGGAGCGTGCTGACTTCTGAGTCTGCACCTCAATCAGCCCCTTCAGCTCTTCCCCCCAGGGTGCCTGCTTCGGTCTCTGCCCCTCCTCCAGACCTCAAGTGAGGGTCAAATGCTCCAGGTCACCCCACTGGGTGTATCTTCCTCTTCCGAGGCCTCCCCTGAGATTTCAGAGGAGCCCCCTCGAAAGAGAAAATGTAAGAGGAAACATGTTGACTCCCCAGAGTCTGTCACGTCAGATACTGACTTGGAGGATTCGGAAGGGTTCCCAAGATCCCCCTCTGAAGATGTCTCTTTCTCAGACATCCTTGAAATCCTTAAGCAGAGGGGGAACTGGGGGGAACTGGTCTGCCCTTAACCCTTCTGAGGACGAGTTGGTATACTTGGATGCGTTTAGTTCTCGCTCCTCCACCTCCTGGGTGTCTCCTCCCTTCGATCCATTGATGGAAGTAGTGGCTCGGAAGGCGTGGTCAGCTCCGGACACACTGGAACCAACCCCCCCGTAGGCCCACTAAGTTTATTATGGCCCCTCAAGATGAACAGTTTTTGACTAAGGGTGCCCCCGTTGATGCCATGGTGGTAGCAGCTGCCACGAAAAAGGAGTTGGCTGACACTTCAGTATCTGTCCATCCCCCTAATAAAGAGTCTAGGACGATGGATAGATATGGGAAGTGGATGTTTTCCTCAGCGACCTTCTCCATGCGGTCGCTGAATTATTTGTGTCACTTCACCCGTCTTCAGAGGGATCTCCTCAAGGAGCTAGGAGATACCCTGCAAGATCCATCAGCTTCGGGGGCTCAAGACAGGATAAACTCCCAGCTGGCGACTCTTAATTCTATTGTCAACTCCTCCATACGGCTTATTTCGTATGCGGCTGATGGGGCGAGTAGGGCCGCAGGCACAGGCGTGGCTTTGAGAAGACATGCCTGGATGCGGTTATGTAACTTCGCTGATCCCTTCAAGGCGTCCTTCACCAACACCCTTTTTGATGGTTCGGCTCTATTTGGACCTCAGGTGAAAGATACCCTTACCAGGTGTGAGCAGGAAGGCAAGACCATGGGAGTCCGTTTTTCCTCTCCCTCTAGACCATACCCTAAGGGTCAGAAGAGTGGAAAGATGTGGTTCCGGAAACCCCAGGGAGCCGTGCCTGACACACGTGGCGAGTTTCCCTCCAGAGGCAGAGGAGGGAACAGCAATAGACGCCGCCCGCAGGGCAGAGGGGGTCCTCAGAATCAGGGCAGCAGAGAATCTTTCTCTGACAAGCCCTTCCAGCACCCCTGAGGGGCTGCCTGGCTGTCCGCCTTCGGAGGCATCGGGGGAAAGTTGTCTCTGTACCCAGAAGCCTGGCGTCTCATCACTCAAGACAGATGGGTACAGTCTATCATATCCGTAGGTTACAAAATCCCGTTTGTCCACACCCCCTTCAAATCAAACAACCCCATCCCAGATGTTCCACCCAGTCTAAGGGAACAGGCAGTACAAGAAATTTCAAGACTGCTAAAAAAACAGGCCATCCAACAAGTCCCAGCAGACCAGCAAGGATCCGCAATTTACTCAGTTCTTTTTGGTACCAAAAAAGACAGGGGACTGGAGACCCATTTTGGATCTCAGCAGACTAAACACGTCTGTTCAAAGAACGAAGTTCTGGATGGTCACGCTTCAGTCCATTCTACCCTTTTTGGGTCAGGACAATTGGATGTGCTCCATAGATCTTCAGGATGCATACTACCACATCAAAATGGACAGGTGTTCCAGAAGGTTTCTCCGCTTCCGGCTGGGAACCAGTCATTACCAGTTTAGAGCCCTGCCCTTTGGTCTCACCATAGCCCCCAGGGTGTTCACCAAATGCATGGCAGTGGATGTTCATCGTGTTACCCTGCTGCAGTCATCACACTTGGGTTATCCTGCCGTCAGGCGGTCCCGCAGTCGGCCTGAGTTCCAAAGTCTTGGTCCGGCGTCGGTTGCTGTCGCTTCTTCTCTGACGTCAGTGCGCCAGGGGTATATAACAGGCATCCAATGCCATTTTCTTCAGTCTTTCTTGCCGCGCGGTGCCCGAAGCAGAAGCAGTTCGCAAGTGCCGGTCGGCCAACACCTGAGATTTTCAAATCAAATTTCAGTCCGAAGTCTTCAATAAAGCTAAGTACCCCGTTGGGGAACCTTTTCTTGCCTCAGTCCGATGTCAGAAAAAGTTAACAATTGCATTTCTTGTGGGAAGCAAATACCTCATAAGGACTTCCATTCTTATTGTATTCCTTGCCTAGGCCCAGACCACGACGTCACAGATTGTCGGTTTTGTGCTAGGTTTAATAAACGAACTATCAAGCGCCGTTTTGACTTCGGACGACATTACTTTGGTAGGAAATTTAATTATATTGTGCCGTCGGAGCAGCCGACGACCGGCATGCATAAAAAACGCAAGGATAAGTACAGGCAGCCTAGGAACAAGCTAGACTCCGAGGCCTGTGCTGGGCCTGTCGCCGGTTCTCCGGTTGTCAGTGAGGCGCCTACGCAGCCCCTTATGACCGCAAAATTGGAACCCCAGACAGCTGCGGATTCTTAAGCGGAGTGTACTAGGCCATCGCAGCCATCTTCATTAGGCCCTTCCGACACCGGAGCAGAAGGAGATCCCGGTGCAGTAGAAACACCCTCTGCTGCAGAAGGTGTCTTCAGACCGACTACACTCACCATTAAATCTTATGCTAAGCTTAAAACTACATTAAAACCAAAAAAGGCTGTACATCAGTCTACAGTTCAAGGCCCCATGCCTAAGAAACAGATGCTTAAGATGGCTGAAGATTTGATTACCCTAATCAGGGGTTCCCATCCCCCTCCAGATAAAAGACCAAGACAAGAGGAGGATTATGCTTCCTCTGACCAGGTTTCAATTTCCTCTGATTCTTCTGAGGAACAGGATTACACTTTTCCCCCTTATGAAGACTCTGATGCTGAAGACTCTATTCCCCAGCATCTCCCCCTGAAGACTACTCCTTTGGGGAAACTTTACATACAATGAGGGAACATTTCCACTGGGAAGGCCAGGACTACTCTGATTCTAAGAAAAGGCTCAGAGAGTTCCTTTTACTACCCCAGCACAGACCACTTGCTATCCCTCCAGTTTTAGACATTGTGGATGATGTTTACTTGGAGTCTAGTCTAAATCCAGACTCTCTACCTCCTGCTCCAGCCAAACCAGACAGGTACTACAGAGTACCTGACTGACACAAATTCCTTTATAAAAGCCCTGTGGCTGACCCAGAAACAATTTCCCAGGGTCCCAAAGGGGCTAAAGCTTCTATGGCTAAAAATCCTGTGCCCTCTGAAAGGGATTCCAGAGCCCTAGATACATGGGGAAAGAAGATAAACACCTCGGCTACTCTGGCTATGAGAGCATTAAATTGTCAGTTTCACATGCTGAAATATCAGCAATTCCTAATGTCTCAATTAAAACAAAAATGAGCACACATTCTGAATAGTCTGAATTCAAGGAAATGCAGGATCTGTTGCATGCAGCTGAACAGGTGGGCAAACATACTTTACAATGTGGATTTGATTCATTGGAAGCTTCCTGTAGAGCAGCTGTTATTGGGTCTGTCATACATAGACATGCTTGGTTAAAAGAACAAACCCTACCTGATCATGTTAAAGCAAAATTATTGGATGCACCTTAACAGCAGGATGTATTATTTGGTGTCAAAGCAGAAGAGGTTGTAAAGAAAATGGAGGATAAGGCAAAGTCTATGCAGACGGTCAAGGATTTTTTACAGGTACAACCCCCTAGTTTCAGCAGAAATTGGCCAACAAAAAGCTGGTCCTTTCCAGCTTCTGACAGATCACAGCGGGGCAAATACAGACGCCCAAGGGGCAGAGGTCAGTCACAAGGCCCTTACAAACCTCGCCAATGGGGTACTGCTACCCAGAAAGGAGGAGAAGACAGACCCCAAGCTAGCAGAAGACAAACACAATGACTCAATCCTCAAACTACCAAGCAAATCTCTCTTGGCAGCTTCCTTGGTAGGAAAATTAGCACTCTTTGCAGACAACTGGCACATCATCACAAAAGACAAATGGGTCTTAAACATTGTCTCACAAGGATACAGATTCCACTTTCATACCTTGCCAAGGATAAAAGGAATGCCAAACCTGCCACCAAATCAATGGGCAGAGGCACAAAAACAAATTACAGCTCTCATGGACATGAGGGCCATTCAACAGGTACCTACACAGGAGCAAGGACAAGGATTTTACTCAAGACTTTTTCTAGTCCCAAGAAAAGACAAAGCATGGAGATCCATTCTGGATCTTTCAGTTCTGAACACCTATCTACAAGTACCAAAATTCAAGATGCTAACACAACAGCAGCTTCTTCCCATGCTGGGCAAGAATGCTTGGCTAGTAACGTTGGACCTCAAGGAGGCATACCTGCATGTCCCTATCAGGCAAAATTGCAGAAGATACCTCCGCTTCATTGCAGGTTCAACCCATTATCAATTCTCTGCACTGCCCTTTGGCTTATCTACTGCGCCCAGGGTCTTCACAAAATGCCTGGCACCAGTAATTGCATACTGCTGACAAAGAGGAATTCAAATATACCCATACCTGGACGACTGCCTTATTCAAGCAGAAAGCAAGGACATTCTTTTAAAGCATCTGGCATTTGTCAAACACCTTCTAAGTTGCCTAGGGTACACAGTAAACAAAAAGAAATCAAAGCTAGTGCCTACACAAAACATAATATTCCTGGGTGCCAGCTTGAATACAATGGCCCAGATGGCTTATCTCATGCCAGACAGGCAACAACATCTGACTCAATATTTCAAAATAATGGCAACAAAGACCCAACTCCCTGCAAGAAAAATTCTGCAGGCCTTGGGATTCATGGCATCTTGCATACTACTAATACCATTTGCAAAACTGCATATGAAGAAATTACAATGGTACCTGAAAAGCGTATGGACTCAGCACAGCCACAGCTTGGAAACAATGATACCACTCATTCCCTGCCTTTAACAGGAGTTTCTATGGTGGGCACAGGCATGTCACCTCAGCAAGGGTCAGCCTTTTGCCTTACCCACTGCCAGGCAAACTATGACAACAGATGCATCGGACTATGCCTGGGGAGCACACATGGCAGGACAGTGCATTCAGGGTAAATGGACTACAGATCAAAGGCATCTGCATATCTATCAAAAAGATTGCTAGCAGTACAGAATGCCCTAACAGCTTTCAAGGACCTCTTACACCCAGGGCAACTAATAATAAAGACGGACAATACCACAGTAATGTGGTACATAAACAAGCAAGGGGGCACACATTACTACTCTCTATGCAGGCAAGGGGGCACACATTCCTACCCTCTATGCAGGCAAGCAATGACCTTGTGGAACACAGCACTGTCTTACCAGGTTCAATTACAAGCACAATTCCTGCCAGGAAAGAAGAACACATTGGCAGACGACCTAAGCAGAAACATCATGGATCCCCACGAGTGGAAACTAGATCCACAAGTATTTGCAATGATAACTCAAAAATGGGGACGCCCAGACATAGATCTGTTTGCCAACCCCCAAAACTACAAACTTCAAAAATTTTGCACAAGGACATTCCATCCACAAGCTTGGAAAGTGGACACCCTCTTATTCAGTTGGAAAACATTAACAGTGTATGCCTTTCCTCCACTGCCTCTTCTAGCGAAGGTATTGCTGAAAGTCAGATTAGAGAGGCCACAAATGATACTCATTGCACCAGACTGGCCACGCCAGCACTGGTATCCAATTCTAAGGAACATGGCCCGTGGCCCACCATGGATTTTACCACAAATTCCTCACCTGCTCACACAGCGAGACAATCAGATTCTACACAGCCAGCCCAAGACTTTAACTCTGGCTGCATGGCAAATTACCTAAACAACCAGCCAGCACCTCTATCCAAAGCTGTTATGGATGTCATTCTGGAGACCAGGAGGCCCAGCACCAGGAAAACCTATTCAGACAAATGGAAAAGATTTTGCGCCTGGAACCAGGCTAAAGGCCAAAATACCCTTGATCCAAACATTCCTCAGATTCTACAATATTTAACTGAGATGTTGCACAAAGGACTTTCCTTTTCATCTATTAACATATACGCCTCAGCAATTTCAGCTCATTACAACACGGATCCTCCTTTATTTTCACATCCACTCCTAAGACAGTACCTCAGAGGGGCTAAGAACATAAGACCGCCCAGGAGAGCACCAACACCTACTTGGGATCTCAACTTTTTCTGGAAAAGCTTACACCGCCGCCCTTTGAACCAGCTTTTTCAGCTGATTTAAAATTTCTTTCATGGAAAACTGCCCTGCTACTAGCAATAACTTCAGCTAGAAGAGTCTCAGAGCTACAGGCATTAATGTCAGTGGAGCCTTTCCTCATTTTTCATCAAGACAGAGTCTCTCTATGAACTAACCCTTCCTTTATGCCAAAGGTGGTATCCAGTGTGGTCCTAAACCAAACCGTTCATTTGCCCACCTTTTTCCCAAATCCCCAGAACAAAGGAGAAAGACTCCTGCACTCTTTGGACATTCACAAGCAATTACGTTACTACTTGGATAAAACTAAGGCTTTCAGAAAATCTGACCAGCTCTTTGTAGCCTATGCTGCAGGATCACAAGGAAAAGCTATCTCAAAACAGACCATTGCAAAATGGATAGGGCATTGCATATGTTTCTGCTACACGCATCATGGGAAACCGGTACCTGCTACCATTAGGTCCCACTCCACCAGGGCTACAGCTACATCAACAGCCTTTCTCAGGGGGGTGCCAACCAAGGATATTCTGGAAGCTGCAACTTGGAGTTCAGTGCACACCTTCACCAAACACTATCACTTACCTCTATATTCTGTGACCAGAGATGTTTTTTCCACTGCAGTTTTGCAGAGCCTACTAGCTTCTTCTAACCCTGTTTAGCTCCACCAACCATCCTTAGCTTTGGGATTCAACCCAAGTGTGATGACTGCAGCAGGGTAACACGATGAACATAGTACAGTTTTGTACCTACCATAAATGTAGATGTTCGAGTGTTCACCCTGCTGCAGTCCAGGTTACCCTCCCTCCATCCCCTCTGAACTAGCTGGACTTATCTATACCACTCTATCCTATACAACCTCTGCGGTGTATTTGCTTGTGCCTGAAGGTATTGCTTTATTTTTATATGTATTTTTTTATATAGCCATATATATATATATTTATATATTGCCTACCTATTGGGGGCACCTGACATCTGGGGCAAGAAAAACTGAAGAAAATGGCGTCGGATGCCTCTTATACACCCCCTGGCGCACTGACGTCAGGGAAGAAGCGACAGCAACCGACGCCGGACCAAGACTTTGGAACTCAGGCCAACTGCGGGACCGCCTGACAGCAGGATAACCCAAGTGTGATGACTGCAGCAGGGTGAACACTCGAACATCTACATTTATGGTAGGTACAAAACTGTACTTTACTGCTCACCTGAGACGGCAAGGATTCCAGGTGTTTCCATATCTAGACGACTGCCTCCTTACTGCTACCACCAGGCATCAATTGCTGAGAGCCAGGGATTATACCATCCAAACATGCTCCAACCTAGGTATCTCAGTAAATTTAGAAAAGTCTGCATTGTCGCCTTGTCAGTCTTTAACCTTTATAGGCGCAAGATTAAATACGGAAGATCTGTCTGCAAGACGTCCAGTAGACAGAGTGGCAGACATTCGCCGACATGTACAGGTATTATTAGGATGCAGAAAGATTCAGGCCAAATTTGTCCTAAAAACCTTGGGTCTCATGGCAGCAGCGATCATATTAGTTCCCCTGGCTCGTTTTCACATGAGGATTCTGCAGTGGATGCTTTTCACCCAATGGTCCTTTCAACAATTTCCTTTGTCTCACAAGATAATAATTACACAATCATGCAAAGACCACTTGACTTGGTGGATGGTCTCTCCATCAGTACCCCAGGGCAGACCATTTGTCCTTCCTCCTCCAGTTGCCACTGTGACCACGGATGCCTCCCTGATCGGGTGGGGTGGGGGTGGGGGGTATTTTCAGGGCAGGACTGTCCAGGGCACCTGGCAACCCCACGAGTACCACTTGCACATAAACGTCTTGGAGATGAGGGCGGTGCATTTAGCGTTGCAAGCTCTTCAGAACTCTCTACCCACTGGGACCATTGCAGTTCAGACAGACAATATGTCTGTAGTGTAGTACATCAACAAGCAGGGCGGAACCAAGTCCTATCCCTTATGTCGTGAAGCACTCAGACTATGGCAGTGGGCGATCTCCTCTCAACGGTTTCTGACAGCAGCGCACATCCCTGGGAAGTCCAACGTCATAGCAGACAGGCTAAGCAGAGCTATTCTCATGCCTCACGAGTGGTCTCTCAATCGGACAGTAGCGGACAAAATCTTCCGCAAATGGGGTCAGCCTTGCTGCGACCTTTTCGCAACTCCTCTCAACAGCAAGTGCGACGGTTTCTTCACTCTCTTCCCTCTTCCCGGACACTCCCCCAGAGACGCTCTAGTTCACGATTGGCCCCAGGGACTTCTGTATGCATTCCCACCCTTTCCCCTAATTCCCAAACTAATTCAGAAAGCTACCATGCTGGGGTGCAGGATGATCCTCATTGCCCCCTAGTGGCCTCGACAAATCTGGTTCCCATTCCTGCATAGTCACCTTCTAGAGTAGCCTTGGAATCTGTACCCAGTTCCGGACCTCTTGATCCATCAGTCGGGCAGGCTGCATCAATCTCTTCAGTCTCTCAACCACACTGCTTGGTTGCTCCACTTCCAACCTTAGCCAGGCTTTCCAGTATTTCCCATTCAGTGCGTGAGATTATCCTTTCTTCGCACAAACCTACAACCGGGAAGACTTATGCTAGTAAGTGGAAACATTTCTCTTTCTGGGCAGAGGCTAGAAATATAGATCCCTTCACAGCCCCTGTCCATAACGTCCTAGAATTTTTAGCAGAACTTTTTCAAGTGGGCTCCTCTTCTGCCACCATTAGAGTTCAGCTAGCGGCAATCTCTAATTTCCATACGGGCCTCTCAGAAATCAGCATCATGTCCCATAAGCTTTGCAAAGCCTTTCTGAAAGGAACAATCTTGCTCAGGCCTCCAGTGAGAGATCCCCCGCCTCCGTGGGACTTAAATTTGATCCTAGCTTCCTTGATGCCTCCCTTTGAACCGGCAGCTTCCTGTTCCTTGAAATTGCTTACTTGGAAAACCCTCTTTTTGGTGGCCATTACTTCAGCGAGGAGAGTTTCTGAACTTCAAGCCCTTTGTGTTTGTCCTCCTTACCTAGTTTTCCATAAGGATAGAGTTTCACTCAGGGCTAATCCTTCCTTCCTTCCTAAGGTCCCCTCCGAAAATAATTTGAATCAATCCATCAATCTGCCAGTTTTTTTTCCAAATTATTCCAACAAAGCTGAACACAAATTACACCAGTTGGACGTTCATAGGCAATTACGTTTCTGTTTCCATAGGACTGAGCAAATAAGGAAATCAGACCAACTCTTCCTGTCCTATGCGGAGGGTAAGCAGGGTCGACCAGTGTCTAAAGTAACCTTATCCAGGTAGTTGTCCTCTATTATTACCCTTGTTCATCAGTTGAGGAATAAAGAACTCCCTGCTAAACCTAAAGGCCACTCTACTAGGGCTTTAGCTACATCAGTAGCTTTTCAATCAAGACTACCCATGGAAGCCATTTGTGCGGCGGCCACATGGGCCACCCCTCATACCTTCATTTCACATTACAAATTGGATCTGGCCTCTAGGAGCAGAGCTGATTTTGGTTCCACTGTGCTCAAGAGTCTGTTCCGATGAGCCACCCAGGACTAAGGTGCTAGGGACGCTGTCCCAACCAGCAAGAATGAAGGCGAGAGAGACGACTTAACATTAAGAAGTTATGTACCTACCATAACGTTCCATGTTAGTTGACTTCTTCTCGCCTTCTTTCTTGCGTCCCACCCTCCATCCCCCTAGCCTAGATGGACCGAGAAGTGTCCTCCTACGGGTCTTGTCACTGGCTGAGTCTTTACCGATTATGTCCTCTACCTTTTTCTTCAGCCCTGTAGCTGAAGTTTTGCTATTGGGACGGTTGTCCTCTTGTATTATGATGGTGTTAGGTCTTCCAAATGAGATCTGAGGGTCTAGCGCCAGGCATTGTGGGATATAGGGAGGCCTCAAGCCAGTAAGTAGCTCTCGAGGTTTAGAAAATGGCCAGGTCAGAGCCGAAGGTCGGCTCCGAACCCCAACCAGCAAGAAAGAAGGCGAGAAGAAGACAACTAACATGGAACGTTATGGTAGGTATATAACGTCTTATTACTTGATAAGTTGGAGCAGTAGTTATTCCTTTCCTTCAAGAAATTAAACCAAAATAATTTGACCATAGAAAATAGGTATGGTCTCATATTAACTTTAATTATTTAATTTAACTCTCAGCATGTTTTCTGACATTTCTTGCATATCATTTTATTGACATTTTAACACTGTAAAGTTGTTTCCTGTATTTCTGTGTTTTACTTCGCTCACTGTAAGTTCTAAATTAGTTCTAAATTATCACACCAGTTGGGTAGGGTGGGATTGGCTGACTTCAGTTACACATAAAATGTTTTTTTTCATTTTTATCCCTTCCTCAATTCAGTGGCTGAACATCTCATTGCCCAGCACAGCGCAATCAAAATGTTACACAGCAGGGTGAGGCTGATCTTGGAGTACGTGAAGGCTGTGGAGACTGGTGAGTGAATACATTGTTAAGTAAGTGACAATAGGTTTGTTAAATTAAAAAAAAGAAAGAAATGCAGTACGTTTTAATTACAGGAATCCATCCACCCACAACCATTTTTCCCATTTTTGTACACAATTACATTAATATTATTTTGTTTTTTTCTTGTTACAGTGCCATGTTCCCCTTAGCTCTGATCACACTGCTGACTTTTTTGTTCCCTTGTTTAGTGATCTGTCCTGTTTATAGTTCCTAGTTTGCTATTAAGCCTGCGACCTAAGTGACCTTTAAGTAGGTCAGCCAAGTATCTCAGTGTAATTGAGATGGTAGTTGCCCCAAATCAAGAAAACTGTTACCTCATACTCTAGGGATAAATTTGTCATTGCTCATCCACTTACCAAGTCTAGATATAAAAGTAGCCATGGTGTACTATATTTGATAAACAGGCCTTTTTATTATTATTTTTTTGTAAAGGGAATGGACTAGGTTAAGTATCTGCTAAACCAGCAGGTGTTGTGATGAGAGGTGTTCAGGTTTATGGAGTGTGGATTCGTAGTACAGCCTATGTATGGAGGTGTAGAGGATATGATCAAAAAAGAGAGGATCATTCACAATACAAAAAGACAGAGGTCTCCAAACAGGAATCTATGCGAAACAGTGTGTAGTGAGAGGGCTTTTAATCAGTCTGGGTAAAATTCGTGCTTTTTTCATTTTTCTTAGTTAGAAATCTCTGTGGTATTTCAAATTAGAGTAGTATTTAGAGAAGTACTTCCTAAGCAGAACATTATGTTCAATGACCGGGGTAATGAGGGATATACACAGTGGGATGTATATGTCTGACCTCCCTGGACCTAGAGATTAAGTATTGTTACATAGAATGATTTCTTAACCACAAGTGAGACATGGTAGTAAGTTGTCAACATTTGTACCCCAAATTTGTAAAGGGTATCAGTTTTGAAGGGAATATCTTTGCTACATTTTGAATTTAGGAGTGCTTTACTTACTGAGAATGACATCACTACATTTTTGGCATTGAAGATGAGGCCGTGTTCATTACTGTAGGTGCTGGTCTGATCAACCACTTATTTAAGTGTCCGAGTTAAAGAATGGTACTCAGAACAGCCCTTAGTTTGCAGTTGTCAGCAAATCTGGTCATTTTTCAAGTTCTGCCTCTGATTTCCCTCCTGGAGTTGTCGTTTCCTGATACTATTGCCAAAATGAGAGAATTATTTAAGTGGGAGCAATAAGAAATGACAGACTTCCAGCCAGCAGGGATACTATGATTTACTACAGGTGGATTTTCTTAAACCTGTGGCTGTTCCTCCTGTTTTGCCATTCTTAAAGGAAGATTTCCTTGCAGCCAGTAGTTTGCCTGATGGTCAGCCACCTACTCCCAGAAAAATCGTATCTAAGATCAGATCCTACGGTATTTTTTTTCTTTCAAGGTCAGGTTCTGCCAAACACCTGATAGCAGCTAACCCTATTCATTCTGACAAGAATGGGAAAGCCTTCAGTAGGGTTGGGAAAAAAAGTTTATACTTCCAGCCTAGCTTTTAGAATTGTGAGTTGTCAAACTCAAGTTTCTGCTGGCTTCTTTTTGACGGTATGAAAAAGTTAATGGCTAATCTCCCTCTTCAGAGATCAAGGCATGACTGAATTACTTATTTTCTGTGTCTCAGGTGACAAGATACTCCCTAAAGTGTTGTGACACTGCTGATGTTGTTTCTACAGCAGCCGCCACTCTACTTGGTCAGTGATGAGAAGATTTGCCTGGCTACATTCTTAGAATTTACCAGAGGACTTCAAAGTTGAGCTCCTGACTGCTTATCTGGATTAAGAGGTGGTATATTTGACCCTTCCTTTGCTGAAGTTAGAGTTATTCAGATTGTTCAACCCCCTTGCCAGTGTATAATAGAAACTTTCCTTCAAATGCAGGTTCCTTCTTATAGCAAAGAGAATAAACAAGCCTACCAAGGCACAGGCAAACAAGATTTCAAAAAGCAATGTCAGGGAAGTTCAAGAAAGAAGAGAGGGTCCTTCCCAAACAAAGGGCAATCCAAAAATCAGACTGACTGGGTGCCCTTTCATGTTTTTCCCCCTCCCCACCTTGGCAAACCTAATAAAGCTTCCCCCAGATGTCTAGATGTTCTTTGTGTTTCACTGTTGCAGTCATCACACTTGGGTTGTCTGCCTGCAGGTAGCCCTCAGTCGGCCTGAATACCAGAGACTTAGTATTTCTGCGTTGGATGTTGTCACTCCAGGACCGACGTCAGGTCATCAGGGGTATAAAAACAGGCAGCCGACAACATTGCATCAGTCTTTCTTGCAGAGGAGCCCGAAGCAGTTCGCAAGTGCCGGTCGGCTGCTACCTGAATTTTCATTTACGAATTAAATAATCCTGAAGTCTTCTAAAGTTAAGTACCCCATTGGGGATCCTTTTTTCTTGCTCTGACCGGTCAGAAAAAGTTAACAATTGTCTTGCCTGTGGAAAGCAAATACCACACAGAGATTTTCATTCTTACTGTGTCACTTGTTTAGGCCCAGACCACGACGTACCTCGCTGTCGGTTTTGTGCCTTGTTCAACACCCGAACCATTCGTCATCGGGCTCTCATTGTCCCTAAATTCTTTCGTTCTTGATCTCCGTATTCCAAAATGGCTTCAGTAAGCTAAGCGACTACCAATATTCTGAAAAAACGTAAGGATAAAGACAGAGACAGACCGCATAGGTCCAAAGCTGCCGACAACTCTTCCGTTAAGCTAGTCGCAAGTTCGCTGGTACTCAGTGAGGCGCTTTTGAAGCCCCTGATGCCCGCTTTCATTGGATTCGCAGGCCTCTACCGAGACCCATTCGAAGTCCAGTATGTCGCGAGACACGTCTTTGGCTGTGAAACCTGCGGATGTCTTTATCTTGGATGGGGATATCTCTACCTTGGATGGGTCCAGAGCCACTGTGGTGGCACCGGCTTGTGAGGCACTTCTTCGCTCAACCGATGACTTCTTTTTTTATCTAAAACTACCGAGCTTCTTTGGCCTAGAGTACGCGTTACGTCTAGAAAACCGATGACCAAAGCGCATGCACCTACTCCCATGCCACAATGACAAATGCTTAGAATGGCAGAAGACCTTACTATGCTGATTAGGGGAAGTTAGCCTTCCCCTGCTAAGAAGAAAAGAGACCAGTCCCCTGCAGCTTCAACAGACCAGGAGCCCGATGACTCTGCGGTATCTGATTATGAAGACATGCCCTTATCTGCTTATGAGGTTTCGGATGCAGAGGAATCCATTCACTCTGCCTCCCCTCCTGAGGATTTTTCTTTTGGTGAAACCTTACATACTTTAAGAGAGCATTTCCACTGGGAATGCCAAGACTATCCTCCGTCCAAAAAGAGATTCAGAGAATTCCTAGATTTGCCACAGCACAGGCCTTTAGCAATGCCCCCTGTCCTGGAAGTTGTTGATGATGTTTTTATGGAATCCACTCTTACTCCTGATACTTTACCTCCTGCCCCTAGGAAATCAGACCCGTACTACAGAGTACCTGACACACATTTCTTTTCAAGAATCCTACTGCTGACCCAGAGATCATTTCCTAGGAGCCTAAAGGTATTAAGGCAACTACAGCCAAGAATCTCACCCATTCGGACAGGGATTCCAGAGCTTTGGACAGATGGGGTATGAAGGTATATACCTCTGCAACTCTTGCTATTAGGGCATTGAATTGTCAGTTTCACATGCTGAAGTATCAGCAACATATTATGTAACTTTTTAAACAAAAAGTGGCTACCTTTACAGACTGTGCAAAAAATAAAAAATTGCAGGAGCTTATGCACTCTGCAAGCCAAGTCAGCAAGCATACTTTGCAGTGTGGTTTTGACACCCTAGAAGCATCTTGCCGGGCAGCAGTCACTGGTTCTATACTGAGAAGACATGTGGCTCAAGAAGCAGACTTTGCCAGACCATGTCAAATCAAAGTTACTAGACACTCCTCTGAACAAGGACAGTTTGGCACCAAAGCAGAAGAGGTTCTTAAAAAGATGAAAGAAAAAGCTTTGCAGAATGCCCTGACAGCTTTCAGATCCCTACTCTTTCCAGGGCAACTTCTAATAAAAAACAGACAACACCACAGTTAGGTGGTACATCAACAAGCAGGGGGGAACCCACTCTTACCCATTCTGCAGGTTAGCCATGGCCCTGTGGAACACGGCCTTGGGCATGCAAGTCCATCTGCAAGCTCAATTTCTGCCAGACAAACAAAACTCACTGGCAGACGACTTAAGCAGAAATCTCCTAGACTCACACGAGGGGTAATTGGAGCCCAGCACCTTCAACCTTCTGATTCAGAATTGGGGGCCCCAGAGGATCTCTTTGCCTCCCCCTACAACCACCAGCTCAGCAAGTTCTGCACCAGGAACCCTCAAAGCCGGGCCTGGCAAGTGGATGCCTTTTCTTTTCAGTGGGTAAATCTCTCAATCTTTGCCTTTCCCCCTTTGCCCCTTCTCTCAAGAGTATTACTCAAGATAAGACTGGACAGACCAAGGACAATTCTGATTGCCCTGGACTGGCCACGCCAGCACTGGTACCCACTCCTGTGCAGCCTGTCACCATTGCCACTCTGGCACCTACAACAGAACCCAACCCTGCTCTCTCAGCAGGAAGGACAGATTTTGCATCCACAACTGCAAACCCTAAATGTTGCAGCCTGGCTTATTCCTTGAATTCTCCCCCAGCAACCCTAAGCAAACAGGTGCAGGACGTCATTCTTAAAGCCAGAAGACCCAGTATAAGAAATCCTATGCTGATCAGTGAAAAAGGTACTGCTCCTAGATTCAGTCTAAAGGAGAGGACCCAACTCTGCCCTCCCTGCCTCTAATCCTGGATTACTTGACAGATCTACTCCACAGAGGTCTGTCCTTTTCCTCCTTTAAGAAACATGCCTCAGCCATTTTGGCTCATTACAACACAGAGCCACCTCTCTTCTCACACCCTCTTATCAAACAGTTCCTTAGAGGGGCAAGCAACAAGGCCGCCTAGGAGAGCACCCACGCCTGCTTGGGACCTTAACTTTGTACTGGAAAAGCTCACGCTTCCCCCTTTGAACCTGCAGCGTCAGCAGAGTTAAAATTCCTCTTTTGGAAAACAGCCTTGCTTCTGGCAATCACTTCAGCTAGAGGAGTATCTGAGCTACAAGCACTTATGGCTGTGGAACCCTTCATTATTTTCCATGCTGACAGGTTTTCCCTCATGACTAACCCTTCCTTTATGCCTAAGGTGGTGTCCAGCGTGGCTCTAAACCAATCCATCCATTTGCCAACTTTCTTCCCTATCCTCCGAATAAAGGGGAAAGGATCCTGCACTCCTTGGATGTGCACAGACAGCTCAGATTCTACCTTGATAGGACTAAGCCCTTCAGAAAATCTGATCAGTTACTAGTCAGCTTTGCAACAGGGGCAGAGGGCAAGGCCATTTCAAAACAGTTTCCAAATGGATAGCACACTGCATCCATTTCTGCTACAAGCACCATGGGAAACCATGGGTCAGAACACATTCCACTAGGGCAACCTCTACCTCTACAGCATTTCTCAGGGGAGTCCGTACCAGGGACATCCTGGAAGCTGCTACCTGGAGTTCTGTACACACCTTCACCAAGCATTACCACCTGCCTGTCTTTTTTCCAAATCTAGGGCAGGTTTTGCAGCAGCAGTCCTGCAAGGCATACTAGCCAACCTTAACTCTTATTGACTGCCTCCACCCTTCTTCAGCTTTGGGAATCCACCCAAGTGTGATGACTGCAACAGTGAAACACGAAGACCATAGTACAGATGTGTACACTTACCATAAATGTAGATGTCGGAGTGTGTTCACTGTTGCAGTCCTAGTTTCCCTCCCTCCAGTTTCTCTCTCTGTCTCTCTCTCTCTCTCTCCTCTCTATGGCTGTTACTCAACCCTTTCAGGGGTATTGGTATTTACTTTTTACTGGTGGTGTTTTCCCCACCATAACTTAGCTCCCTATTGGGGGGGGGCTCCTGACATTTGAGGCAAGAAAAACTGATATAATGGCGTCGGCTGCCTGTTTTTATACCCCTGACGACCTGACATTAGTCCTGGAGCGACAGCATCTGACACAGAAATACTAAGTCTCTGGTATTCGAGCCAAATGAGGGCAACCTGCAGGCAGATAACCCAAGTGTGATGACTGCAACAGCAAATACACTCAACATCTACATTTGTGGTAATTGTACACAACTGTACTCTCTTCACCTCCCTATCTGGCAGCAGAAAACGTCAGACACTTGATATCTGAAAATCATTCTAAAAGTTTACAGCTGACAGTGGGATTCCCTTCTTCCTTTTCAAAAGATTTCTCCATCCATCAAGTCAGACCTTCTTATTCTCTTCTTTCCTAGATCAAATGCCGTCTCAGGTGGTCATAGAACCTGTTACCTCAAATCATATAGGTAAAGAGTTTTTAGTAGAATCTAGAACAGAAGCTGCCATTAAGAAATGAGTAATTAGTAGAGCAAGTATTACAGGATAACTATAAGAATCAGAAGAGGTTGGAATTTATTGGAAAGAGAGATTGGATAAGCAATTCACAAAAACAATGGGAGGATATATGTACGTCTCCCAAATATGCAACTGAATTTAGATGATTTAGGATTTTTGCTTGGAAATGCTTACATAGACATTTTTATATTACAAGTAGATTCCAGAGAATTTTTGTTCAGGTAGACATCAAATGTTGGAGGTGTGACGGGGAAGAAAGAGTTACTTGGGAACATATTTTCTGGGAGTGTGGTGTGTTGGCAGACTTTAAGGATTCTCTGCGGGATGCATTGTCTGAGATGCTGGGTGGGCGGATTGGTGTGACGAGGGAGATGATTTTTCTGAACCATGATTCAGAATCAGAATTGCTTAGACATAGTAAGGCTTTTCTGTGTCTATTTATGGTGGCTGCCAAAAAAGCAATTACTAGAAAATGGAAATCAAAATCTAAACCAACTATATTAGAAGTAGTGAATATAGTAACAGAGATAAAAGGACTGGAATTTAGGTCTTTAGAAAAGAGTTAGAAGCAAACTACATAGGAAAACATGGGAATTGTGGGAACAATACATACAGGGGAGGAATGAGGTTTAAAAGAAGGTAGGGTTTAAATGAGCTATGTAATGTTTGACTGAAAAAGATTGGGTAGCTTATAAGTGATGTATAATGTTTGAAATGTCATTATGGTTTGTGATGTAAAATGCTCGCAACTAGGATTGCGTCTGTGTGGTTTGTTTTCATGTATAGAAATGTATGATTGCTTATGTCATAAGTGATGGTTTAGTAAAGATGTTTCTTGTTTTAAAAAAGGGGCAGGAATTGAGTAACTTTTGTAAAGTTGCTTAGGTTGTAAGATGTATAGCAATATATGTGAAGTATGTTTATGTCAATACAGTTACTTTTGTATAAATGTGAATTTGCCTGCGTCACAAGTGATAATTCAATAAAGGTGTTTAAAAAAATCAAACGGGTAAAGTACTTCACTCAAAACTTCCTGGTGCCAAAGAAAGAAGGAACCTGGGGACCTGCTTAAGCCTTTCTTTTCTGAATCTTTGTATCAGAATCTACACAGACTGCTACAGATTAGGTGAACAACCGGTGAATTAATAATAAAAAAAATTCTTTAATATGAATATATGCGAAAATGGCAGTACGTAAACATTAAGCGCTTTTGTCCCTTGCTGGAAACTTCATCAGAATAATACTGTTAAAAATGCCACTTCTTTAGTCTTCCATAACTAATCAGTTTAAAGACGTAAAGCATAATTACTATATACAGCCATGAAAATCCATATATGAAAATAAAAAAAAAAATACTGTTGAAAACCTTTATAATCTTTGAACTCCAAGAAGAATTATAAAGCTGTAAGTAGAAAGACAAGTAAAACGTAATATTGTGTATACCTATTTTAATACTAATTTGTAAAATATGAAATCTAATTAAACTGTATAAATTATGTGTTGTAGTTTAGCAGCTCTTAACTTAAGAACAGGCTTCTTAGAAATATTTTAATTTAACCTAGCGGAGTCTGATCTGATCTTTTCACAATTTTGTCTGGCAGGTCTGAGGCTGGAGCAGGTTGCAGAGAACGATTGGGAGACCATTTTCTCTGCTCCCTGGACCTCAATGAAGACTTTATTTTCTTTGTGGAGGGTTGAATCCCTGAAACAGATGAAGCAGAATGTAGAACCCACCCTTTCAAGACCAGCTTATTTCAGCAATCACTCAAGGCCCGAGAGTTAAACCCAGCCTAAATAGAGCCTGGCGTTTCAAGGTGGGCCGCTTCCAAATACTAGGTGCACTCCCTGTGGGCATCAGAATTGGGTATCTTATCCCCACAGGAGGTGCACTTTTTAAAACCTGTAGGTTTTTCAGCCATGGTAGAGGGAGACAGAGTTATTTTAAGAAAAAATACAGAAAAGAAAATACCAGTAATGGTATGCAAGAAAATGCCCTATGGGCAGGCAGGAAAAATGGAGAAAGAAAGGAAAGAAGCACCAGTGATGGTAGCAACAAGTGCACTAGAAAAATGGGTAAGAAAAAAAGAGACTAACACTAGAAACCCAAAACTCTAAATGGGAGGAAGGGTGAGAGAGAAACTGTGATAGCACAGACAAAAGGTAATAAATATTGAAACACCCTATAAGCTCGAGAGAGCAGGATCCACGTCTGAAACAAAGAAGTGGCAAACGAGATCTGAGGTGTTACTGGGTTCTGAGGCATTATGGGTGAAGGAAGGAGCTTGAGAGTTGGTTCCAAAGATCTAAGTGAATGCAGCCAAGCCGGATCAGAGACTCATCAGTTGAAGAATGAATGAAAACGACAACATTACATTTATTGGAAAGATCAAAGGTAGGGATGAGGGAAGGAGAGAAAATAGAAGCCACATGAAAATGTGGGATTTGCCAGCAGTGACTGTATATCCTAGAGGAAAAGTTTTATTTTAAAAAATTATTTGAATTCCAAAGTGGTATTCAGGAATGGGATCTGGGGCGACCACGGTGGTGCAGCAGTTAGCATTGCCGCCTCACAGCAAGAGGATCTCTGGTTCGATCCTCGGCTGGGATGCCTTCTGTTTGGAGTTTGCATGTCCTCCCTGTGGTTGCGTGGGTTTCCTCCGGTTTCCTCCCACATCTCAAAGACCTGCTGTAGGTGGATTGGACACTCTAAATTAGCCCTAGGCATGAGTGTGTGCGTGTGTGTGCCTTCTGTAGAAGGTTGGGTGCCGGGCTGGCAACTCAGCACCGTAAAATTCCACTGCCAATCATGAGCAGGTAGGTGATCCACTGTGGCGACCCCTAACTGGGAAAAGCCAAAAGAAGAAGATGATTCAGTGATGGGATCTGTGCTTCATCTGGATTAGTGTATTTGGCTAAATGTTCGGGATGTGATAGTTCTTACATTGGAAAGACGGAAAGCACATTAAGAAAAAGAGTATGTGAACAAACTTATGATATTTCCAGAAAGAACCCCAATAATGCCCTTGCTATGCATGCAGATGTATGTAAGGAGTATAACGGATTCCATTTTAGTATAATTGAGATTATAGAAGAAAATCACAGGGGTGGAGAGTAGAATTGTTTTAGATTGTGGAGAAATGTTATGGCGTCTTGGATTAAACACTAGAACATCACCTGGGTTAAATGAAAACATTTGTATGCAGCCTGTTCTTAAGTTAAGAGCTGCTAAACAGAAATTCAATACACTGTTAAATATTGTTTATACTTATTTAAGTTTTACTTGTCTTTGTAGTTTGAATTCCTAGATGAATTGTAAAATTGTAAGATTATAAAAGTTTTCAGTAGCTTTTTTTTATTTTTGTATGTGGATATATATATATATATATATATATGTGTGTGTGTGTGTGTGTGTGTGTATATATATATATATATATATATATATATATATATATATATATATATATAATATGGGTCTACTACCGGAGATCGAAATTACACTATTTCGGAATCCAGTAGTAGATGCCCACTAACGCGCAAGTGCACTTTTGCGAACACGACTAGAACGAACGGGCAATGTCCTCCACTGTGGTGCGGTAGCCATGCACCTTAGGGTTAGGGCTTGGGTTAAGGATAGTGGATAGCCCTACTAGGTATCCACTATCTTTAACCCAAGCCCTAACCCTAAGGTCTGTGGAGGACATAGGTCCGTGTCTACTGCACCTCACTTTCCTCCAGTGTGGTGCGGTAGTCATGGACCTTAGGGTTAGGGCTTGGGTTAAGTCTAGTGTATAGCCCTACTAGCTGTCCACTATCCTTAACCCAAGCCCTAACCCTAAGGTCCGTAGCCATTCGCTGAAGTGGTGTTCGTGAACGTGCACTTCCGGTGAAGTGCACTTTTGCGTTAGCTGGCATCTACTACTGGATTTCGAAATAGTGCAATTTCGATCTCCAGTAGTAGACCCATATATATATATATATATATATATATATATATATATATATATGTGTGTGTGTGTGTGTGTATATATATATATATATATATATATATATATATATATGTCCTTCAAGGATGCATCTGCAGTCATAACAAATGGGTTGTCCTGTCGTCAGGCAGCCCTTCGGTCGGCCGGATTCCAAAGTCTGGGTCCGGCTTCGGCTGATGTCGCACTTCACCCGACGTCATCTCTGCTGGTCTTCGGGTATAAAGGCATCAGCCGACGCCATTTTCCTCAGTCTTTCTTGCCGCGTGGCACCCGAAGCAGAAGCTGTTCGCAAGTGCCGGTCGGTCAGATCCAGAGATTACTACTACCGAATACTACTTCGAAGACTTCTAAAAGCTAAGTACCCGTTGGGGACTCTTTCTTGCCTCAGCCGATGTCAGAAAAAGTCAATAACTGTTTAACTTGTGGGAAACAAATACCTCATAAAGATTTCCACTCTTACTGTCTGCCTTGCTTAGGCCCAGACCACGTCGTAGCAGCCTGTTCGGCCTGTGCTTCCTTCAACCGACGAACGCTTAGGCGTCGGTCGGAGTTTGCTGAACAGTTTTTCGGCTCAGATTTTGCGTACATTATGCCGTCGGATCCTCCGACTACCCAAATTGTTAAAACGCAAAGAAAAAGACCGACACTCGCGGTCCGCGGTTTCGGCGAAACCACGGTTAAGCAAGCGAGTGTCTCTGTTTCGGCGAAACCGAAAGCCGGTCAATCTTCAGCGAATCCATGACTACTACTGAGGCTCCTGCTACCTTAGTTGAATCGGCCTCAGAAGTGTTGCCTACTACTGTGGTTCCTAGTGATTTATCAGACACCATCCCTTTGGATGTCTCTACCCCAGCACGTGGTGCTGCTAGGCCTCCTGCAGCCATGTCTATTAAGGCCTTTGCCAGGGCTAAAGCAGCCAAAACTGTTAAATCAGTGCCTGTTAAGCCCCTTCACACAGGCCCACTTCTAGTTCACAAATGCTTACTCTGGCAGAGGATTTAATATCCTTAATTAGAGGATCCCAATCTCACCCAGACAGGGCCTCTCAGCCCCAGAAAGAGATCTAGGGCAGAGCCCCGAGCCAGTGTCCTCTGATGATTCTGCGGATGACTCAGACATTACAGACCAGCCAGAGGCTCCTTTTTCTACTTATGAAGATTCAGATGCTGAAGAATCCATTCCATCTGCCTCTCCACCAGAGGAATTTTCCTTTGGGGAAACCTTACATGCCATGAGAGAACAATTCCAATGGCAGGGACAAGATTTCTCAGATTCAAGAAAAAGGCTTAGGACATTTCTGCACTTACCACAACATAGGCCCTTAGCTATACCTCCAGTACTGCCTGTTGTGGATGATGCATTTAATGATGTCTGCACCGCTCCTGATACTTTACCTCCAGCCCCTGCCAAACCAGATAGATTTTACAGGGTGCCAGACACTCATCACCACCTATACAAGGCCCCACTTGCAGATCCTGAGACTATATCCCAGGGGCCTAAGGCAGTAGCCTCGACCTCAGCAAAAACCCTATTCCTTCTGAAAGGGAATCCAGGTCCTTAGAGATGGGGAAAAAGTTTACACCTCTGCTACTCTCTCAGCTAGAGCTTTAAACTGTCAGTTTCATATGATCCAATACCAAGAGTTTATGCTTGATCAGTTAACTAAGAAGCTGTCCTCTGATGACTCCTTAGATAAGAAATATGTTTTAGAAATGGTAAATAACATCCAACAGGTTAGTAACCATTCTTTAAAATGTGGCTATGATGCACTGGAGGCTTCATTTAGATCAGCCATGACTGGCACAGTGATAAGAAGGCATGCATGGTTGAAAGAACAGGCCTTGCCGGATCATGTTAAAGCAAAGCTGTTAGATGCTCCTATGGATAAGACCAGTCTATTTGGTACACCTGCTCAGTAAGTAATGAAGAAAGTGGAAGAGAAGGCAAAATCTGTACAAACAGTTAAGGATTTCTTACAGGTTCAGCCCCCAAGGTTTAGCAGGAACTGGCCTGCCAAAATTGGTCCTTTCCAGACTCCTCAAAATCTCAAAGGCAGGAATAGACGCTCTAGAGGCAGAAATCAATCCAGAGGAGGTGCCTACAGAGGACGACAGTGGCAAGGCAATAACCGAAGCACAGACACAACCACTGCCACTACAACAGG
This sequence comes from Protopterus annectens, assembly GCF_019279795.1. NCBI lineage: Eukaryota > Metazoa > Chordata > Ceratodontiformes > Protopteridae > Protopterus > Protopterus annectens. Next base: position 823,648,750 of record NC_056739.1, read on the forward strand.
ACAATCACAGTGACTTGGCTCTGACACCGCCTACCAGGGAACAAATAGCAGCACCTTTAGGCGGAAAGTTAGCCATATTTTCAAAAATTGGCACTATATCACAAAAGACAAGTGGATTTTGCAAACCATAGACCAAGGCTACAGGTTCCACTTCCACACCTTACCAGTAAAGAGGAATGCCAAACCTACCTCCAAATCAAAAAACAGAAGCTCTAAAGCAGATAGCGGAATTAACAAAGATGAGAGCTGTGGAAAGAGTACCTATAACAGAACAGGGCAAAGGATTCTACTCCAGACTCTTCCTAGTACCAAGGAAAGAGAGAAGTTGGAGACCTATTCTCGACCTGTCCATCTTAAACACATACATCATTGTCCCAAAATTCAAAATGCTGACCCTACAGCAACTTCTTCCCATGCTGGGCAAGGAGTGTTGGCTGGTAACTCTAGATCTCAAGGAGGCATACCTGCACGTCCCCATACGACCAAATTGCAGAAGATACCTCAGATTTCTTGCAGGGTCAGAGCATTATCAATTCTCAGCATTGCCCTTTGGCTTATCTACTGCGCCCAGAGTATTCACAAAATGCCTGGCATCAGTAATCGCTCACTGCAGGCTACAGGGAATCCAAATGTATCCATACCTGGACGACTGCCTGTTACAAGCGGACAACAAAAGCAAGCTGACAACAGATTTACAAAGAGTCATTTGCTTACTACAAGCCCTGGGATACACAGTCAATTTACAAAAGTCAAGACTGATACCATCCCAAACAAGAACATTCTTGGGTGCGGAATTGGACACAGTAAAACAAATGGCATTCCTAACGGCAGAAAAACAAAACAACTCCCTCTTTACTTCTTGGCATTAACAAAGCAGAACAAACTAACAGCAAGAAAAGTACTGCAGGCCTTGGGCTTCATGGCATCATGCATAATCTTGGTCCCACATGCCAGACTGCATATGAGAAAGCTACAGTGGTACCTAAAGAATTTATGGTCTCAACACAGGCACAGCTTAGAAATCGAAATCCCACTAATCCCATGCCTGAAACAGGAGTTCCTATGGTGGGCTCAAGCATGCCAGTCAAACCCAGGCTTACCCTTCCACAACATTCAAGCAAGCCAAACCATCACAACAGACGCCTCAGACCTAGGCTGGGGGGCGCACATGTTGGACAAATGCATACAAGGATTGTGGACTCAAGACCAGCTGCACCTGCACATAAACCAAAAAGAAATGCTGGCAGTAAAGCTAGCAATCCAGAAATTCAGACCATTCCTCAAAGAAGGCCATTTAATGATAAGGACAGACAACACCACAGTCATGTGGTACATCAACAAACAGGGAGGCACTCATTCATACCCACTATGCTGAATGACTCTGGACCTTTGGAATATGGCTCTGAGCTACAACATCCAGTTACAGGCAATATTTGTGCCAGGAAAAGAAAACACCCTAGCAGACATGTTAAGCAGAACCACCTCGGATGCTCACGAATGGATGCTACACCCGGACATCTTCAAGGCCATCACAAAGAAATGGGGAATGCCACAAATAGACCTATTCGCATCCCCACTCAATCACCAGCTGAAAAAATTTTGCACAAGGACATACCACCCACTTGCATGGAAGGTGGACTCTCTATCCTTCAGTTGGAAAGGCCTGACAGCATATGCATTTCCACCTCTTCCTTTGATGCACAAGGTACTACTGAAAATCAGAGAGGAATGCCCAAGGATAATCCTGATAGCTCCGAATTGGCCAAGACAACACTGGTATCCATTGCTGAGGAGCATGTCTCGGGGGAGAATGTGGACAATACCCCTGATGCCTTTGATGTTAACTCAGAACAACTACAACATCATGCACCCAAACCTAAAAACCTTGCAACTGACTGCCTGGAACATCACATAGCAGCATCTAACCCAGACCTGTCCCAAAGGGTTAAAGACATTATCCTTGAAGCACGCAGACCTTCAACAAGAAGGAACTATGCAGGAAAATGGAAAAGGTTTGTCATTTGGAGTGCTGAAAGAGGAAAAGATGTGTCGAACATAGATATTGCTAACATCCTGGAGTACTTGGCAGAGCTTCTACACACAGGCCTGTCCTATTCCTCCATCAAGATACATGCATCAGCTATTTCAGCAGAGTACAGCTTCGATCCACCTGTCTTTTCGCATCCTCTACTCAGGCAGTTCCTCAGAGGGATCAAGAATGTAAAACCTCCTAGGAAACCACCATTGCCAGCATGAGACTTGAACTTTGTGCTAGAAAAATTAACACTCCCTCCATTTGAACCAGCAGCAACAGCAGATCTTCAACACCTATCATGGAAAACTGCTTTCCTACTGGCAATTACTTCAGCAAGGAGGGTTTCGGAACTACAGGCCTTAATGGCAGTACAACCCTTCCTAATCTTCCATCAAGATAGGGTGTCCATGAGAACTAATCCTACATTTATGCCTAAGGTGGTATCCAGAGTGTCTTTAAACCAGGCAATCCACCTACCTACCTTCTTTCCCAACCCACAGAACAGGGGAAAGACTGCTGCATACCTTGGATGTACATAGACAGTTACGCTACTACCTGGACAGAACCAAAGGTAACAGAAAAACTGACCAGCTTTTAGTAGCCTATGCAACAGGAAGGGAAGGAAAAGCAATTTCCAAACAGACAATCTCTAAATGGATAGGAAATTGCATAAGATTCTGTTACTCCTACCATGGAAAACCAATTCCACAGAACATAAGACCTCATTCTACAAGGGCAACAGCCACTACCACAGCTTTCTTACGAGGAGTGGCAACCAAGGACATTATTGAGGCGGCTACTTGGACCTCCGTGCATACATTTGCCAAGCATTATAATCTACCTCTATACTCTAGATCCCGAGCAGGGTTTGCCACTGCTGTACTGCAAGGGATCCTAACTACACCATAATTTTTTTTCTTCCTCCACCCCTAGTTTGGCTATGGTATTCTACCCATTTGTTATGACTGCAGATGCATCCTTGAAGGACATAGTACAGTTTTGTACCTACCATAAATGTAGATGTCTGAACAGGATAGCATCTGCAGTCAGGATTACCCACCCTCCTTCCCCTCTGTGGTACTCCTAGGGTATTTACCCTCCTAATAGCTAGCTAGGGGGGAGTCTCTTATGGTGTATTTGTTTGTATATATGTACATACATGCTTATTTGTTGTGTTTGCCTTCTACTTTTTGGAAACATTGGCATTTATCCAAAATTTAGCTTTCCAAGAGGGCAACTGGCATCTGGGGCAAGAAACACTGAGGAAAATGGCGTCTGCTGATGCCTTTATACCCGAAGACCAGCAGAGATGACGTCGGGTGAAGTGCGACATCAGCCGAAGCCGGACCCAGACTTTGGAATCTGGCCGACCGAAGGGCTGCCTGACGACAGGACAACCCATTTGTTATGACTGCAGATGCTATCCTGTTCGGACATCTACATTTATGGTAGGTACAAAACTGTACTATATATATATATATATATATATATATATATATATATATATATATATATGGTTCTACCTCACATAACCGAAACACCAAAACACCGACAACGCAGTCACCGAAACCACATAACCGACAGTACAAAAACACGAAATTCCACATGCCCGACAACGAAATAACCGACGGTACACAAACACGAAACCTCATACACTTCACACACCACAATCAACAAACAAAACACATTCCCCATCCAAAACCACATCAACACAAGCACACCAAAATCCTACAAACCCACACTAAACCTCACATACACAACTACCTACAACCCTAACCCAAACCCTAACCCTAAGGTCCGTCACTCGCACACTTACCTGGCCCGCTCCTAACCCTAACTCACTTATCCGCCCTAACCCAAACACAATCACTACCGCTAACCCAAACACAATCACTACCGACACTTACCTGACCCGCTCCTAACCCTAACTCACTTAACCCACCCCTATCCCCACAGACCGTCAATATCCACACTTACCTTACTCGCACCCTAACGTCCGTCACTACCGCATACTTACACAGCCTTTCCCCATGTCGGCATCCTCGGCGTCGGTGCTTTCATCCGTCGGGTCGGTCTTCTCCACTGTCGATCTTCTGGGTCCCGTGTCGGTCTTCTCAGCTTTCGATCTTCTGGTGCTCTCGGTTTTCGTGTCGATGTTCCAGCGTGTCGTTGAAGTGAGGTAGAACCATATATATATATATATATATATATATATATATATATATATATATATATATATATATATATATAGTAATTATGCTTTATGCCTTTAAATTGATTAGTTAGGGAAGACTGTTTAAAGAAATTACATTTTTAATTGTGTTATTTTGATAAAATCCCCAGTGAGGGATGAAAGTGCTCATTGTTTTGTGTACTACCATTTTTGCATGTATTGGCATGTTAAATATTATTAATTCACTAGTCGTGTACCCATTCCTTATCACTCTGTGTAGGTTGGTGGTGGTTTTTGAGTGCTATTCCTGCAGTTGTTTTTTTTTTTTCAGTCTCAGACTTCTATGGGGTCAACCGACTAGATGGTCGACAAATGTGTGAGAGGTAGAACTGTCCCAGGAGTTTTTTAGTGGAACTTTTTTTGCTTCCATCATTTCTGAGGTCAGCAGGATAAAAGGAGAGCTCACCAAACCCTTGAAATGCTCTCACAGGTACCTCAAACAGAAAGGAGCTGTTTGTAGCTAGTGTTGGGACAGGATAATAACCCTTTCAGGAGGATACGAAATGATGAGCATGAACAGTTTGCTGTATCTGGAGAGGCTAGTCACAGAAACAATGTGAATAAAATTTAGAGCATCAACAACGGCTCTACTCTGAATATTAGTGAGTGTTCAGGCCATTATCATGGTGCTAGAAACATGCCAGGTTCTGTTGAAACCAATACAGGGCATAATTCTGATAATATTGACAGTGTGTTCAATTTTAATGGTTGGTTACATACGGAATTTGCATTTTCTGGAGTGGAAATGCAAGTCATGAGAAGCAGCCTTCTAATGAGGGCATCCGTTTTAAAAGTTTGAAAGAGTTACTATATGAACTAGAGAAGAAGCTGTTTAAAATAAGAGGGCTGATTCACAGAATTGTACCACAAGGACTTAGGGTCTTTAGATTTCTTAATGGTTTGGATTTTTAGGACCCTGTGTTTCAGGAATATGTGAATTTGTTTGATCAGCATAATTTTGAATTAATTAAGCTTATTGTCAATGTATATTAGGAGGGCGGCCACGGTGGTGCAATGGTTAGCGTTGCCACCTCACAGCAAGAGGATGTTCTTCGTGTTTCACTGTTGCAGTCATTACATTTGGGTAATCTGCTGGCAGGTAGCCCTCAGTTGGCCTGAATTCCAAAGTCTCAGGTCCTGCGTCAGTTGCTGTCTCCTCTTCCATGACATCAGGTCATCAGGGGTATAAAACATGCAGCCGAGGCCATTTTCTTTAGTCTTTCTTGCTGCGCGGTGCCCAAAGCAGAAGCATTTTGCAAGTGCAGGTCGGCCGACTACTGAAATATTCGCGTTTGAGTTTTAGAACCGAAGTCTTCAATAAAGCTAAGTACCCCATTGGGGAAACTTTTTTCTTGCTTTTTACCGATGTCAGAAAAAGTTAATAATTGTATTACTTGTGGGAAGCAAATACCTCATAAGGATTTCCATTTATACTGTATTCCATGCCTAGGCCCTGATCACAACGTGCCTGGCTGTCGGTTTTGTGCTAGATTTAACCAACGCTCTATTAAGCATCGGTATATTTTTGCATCTCAAGTATTTTGGAAACAGATTTAACTACCCAGAGATGTCATCGGATAGCAATCCGACTACCAGAGTACATAAAAAACGCAAAGAAAAGGACGGAGAAAGGCAGTAGAGATCCAAAACCGACGACAAAGCTTCTCTTAAGCCAGTCGCTGATTCGCCAGTACTTAATGAGGTGCTTTCGCAGCCCCTGATACCCACTACCTTTGAGTCGCAGGCCTCTACCGACACCCATGTGGAGTCCGGCATGCTGAAAGATATTCAAGATATTGGACCGACGGATATACCTCCCTCTGATGGGTCCGGAGCCACTGAGCAGGCACCGGCTTCTGAGGGTGTATTCAGACCTCAACATTTTTATATCAAACCGACGAAAGCTGCAAAACCAAAGGCAAAGACACCTTCTAAAACTAAAAAAACAACCCCTGAGCCACGTGCACAGGCCTCTATGCCTAAAAAAACAGATGTTCAAAATGGCTGAAGACCTTATTACCTTGATCAGGGATGTACCCATCCCCTTCCAGATAAGAGGCCTAGGCAAGACACAGACTATGAATCTTCAGATCAAGTTTCTATTTCTTCTGATCAGGAGTTATCTTTACCTCCCTATGAGGATTCTGATGCTGAGGAGTCTATTCCTTCTGCATCTCCTCCTGTGGATTATTCATTTGGAGAAACCTTGCGTACTTTGAGGGAGCATTTTCACTGGGAGAGTCAAGACTTCTCAGAATCAAAAAAGAGGCTCAGGGATTTCCTCCTTCTCCCTCAGCACAAGCCGTTAGACATTGTAGATGATGTTTTTTCGGAGTCAAGCCTGACCCCTGACTCTATACCTCCGGCTCCCAGTAAGCCTGACAGGTATTACAAGGTCCCTGACTCTCATAAATTTTTATTTAGAAACCTTGCTGCTGATCCTGAAACTATTTCACAGGGTCCAAAGGGAGTTAAGGCCTCAACAGCAAAAAACCCTACTCCTTCCGACAGAGATTCAATGGCGCTGGACAGATGGGGAAAAAAGGTTTAAAAATCTGCAGCCTTGGCAATCAGGGCCTTAAACTGTCAATTTCATATGCTTAAATACCAACAACATGTTATGGGATTGCTGAAACAGAAAATTATGTTGATTTCAGAATGGGCAGAAAATAAGGAATTGCAGGAATTATTGCATGCAGCTGAACAAGTTGGAAAGCATACTTTGCAATGTGGTTTTGATTCTTTAGAGGCCTCCTGCAGGGCCGCAGTTACTGGATCGGTGATTAGGAGGCATGCTTGGTTAAAGGAACAAAATTTGCCTGATCATGTTACAGCTAAATTACTAGATGCACCTTTAAAGCATGATTCTCTGTTTGGTATTGAGGCAGAAGAGGTTTTAAAGAAAATGGAAGACAAAGCTAAGTCTATGCAAACTGTTAAATTTTTTACAAGTGCAGCCACCTCAATTCAGTAGACACTGACCTACAAAAAATTGGTCCTTTCCTGTGTCAGACAGAGCTCAAAGGGGCAAATCCAGATGCCCTAAGGGTTCCAGGTACCAGGCTCAAGACTCATACAGGGCAAAGCAATGGGGAGCCTCCACCTCCAAATCTGGAGGAGATAAAGCGTAAACCTACAGAAAGCAATCCCAAATGACTTTCCTCTGCCTACACCAAGCACTTATCTTTTGGCAGCACCCATAGGGGGAAAATTTGCACTTTCTGCTCAAAATTAGCAGTTAATAACCCAGGACAAGTGGGTACTGAACATCGTATCACAGGGATACAGATTCCATTTCCACATACTGCCAATGACAAATGGTTGGCCAGACCTGCCAAAAAAACAATGGGCAGAGGCACAGAAACAGGTTACGTCCCTCATGGATATGGGGCCATTCAGACAGTACCAGAACAGGAAAAAGGACAAGGTTTTTACTCAAGACTGTTCTTGGTACCCAGAAAGGACAAGACCTGGCGGCCAATAATGGATTTATCAGTTTTGAACACATACCTGGACAACCTAAAATTCAAAATGCTTACTTTGCAACAACGTCTGCCCATGCTGGGCAAGAATGCTTGGCTGGTGACTTTAGACTTAAAAGAGGCATACCTGCATGTCCCAATAAGACAGTCGTGCAGAAGATACCTCAGATTCAAGGCTGGCTTAATGCATTACCAATTCTCTGCACTACCCTTTGGCTTATCTACTGCGCCCAGGGTCTTTACAAAGTGCCTGGCACCAGTAATTGCATTTTGCAGACAAAGAAGTATTAAAATATATCCTTACTTGGATGACTGTCTCATTCAAGCAGAGAACAAGGACACTCTTCTATGACACCTGGCATTTGCGAAAAGGCTTCTAGCATGCCTAGGGTACACAATAAACGAAAAGAAGTCACAACTGGTACCCTCTCAAAAGATAACATTCCTGGGTGCAAGCTTGCATACAACTGCCCAGATGGCTTACCTCACGCCAGACAAATAAAGGCAACTGACTACTTCAAACTGATGACAACAAAAACCCAGTCTTCTGCAAGACAAATTCTGCAGGTGCTGGGCTTCATGGCATCCTGCATCCTACTAATTCCATATGCAAGACTGCATATGAGGAAACTTCAATGGTATCTAAAAAGTTTATGGAGTCAACATTCACACAGTCTGGAAACAATGAATGTTCTTCATGTTTCACTGTTGCAGTCATTACATTTGGGTAATCCTGCTGGCAGGTTGCCCTCAGTCGGCCTGAATTCCAAATTCTTGGGTCCTGCATCGGCTGCTGTCGCCCCTTCCCTGACGTCAGGTCGTCAGGGGTATAAAAGAATTAGCCGACACCATTTTCCTCAGTCTTTCTTGCCGCGCGGTGCCCGAAGCAGAAGCAGTTCGCAAGTGCCAGTCTGCCGACTCCTGAGATTTTAGTGTTCGAATTTCAGATCCGAAGTCTTCGATAAAGCTAAGTACCCCGTTGGGGAAACTTTTTTCTTGCTCCAGACCGATGTCAGAAAAAGTAAATAATTGTTTTTCTTGTGGAAAGCAAATACCTCATAAGGACTTTCATTCTTACTGTATTCCTTGCCTAGGCCCTGATCACAACGTTTCTGGTTGTCAGTTTTGTGCTTGATTTAACCAACGCAGTATTAAGCGTTGGTATGATTTTGCTTTAAACTATTTTGGACGTCGGTTTAATTATCCAGAAATGTCGTCGGATAGCCATCTGACTACCAGAGTTCACAAAAAACACAAAGAAAAGGAGAGAGATAAACAACCGAGGCCCAAAACCGATGACGAAGCTTTTCCTAAGCCAGTCGCCGGTTCTAAGTGAGGCGCTTTCGCAACCCCTGACACCCACTATCTCAGGCTGGTACCGACTCCCACGTGGAGTCGGCCATGCCGCTGGAAACTCAAGGTATTGGAGCCTCGGATACTATTCCCTCAGATGGGCCCGGAGCCGCTGAGCAGGCACCGGCTTCTGAGGGTGTATTCAGACCTAAACATCTTTACATTAAACCGACTTCAGCTTCAAAGGCAAAAGGCCTCTATGCCCAAACAACAGATGCTCAAAATGGCCGAAGACTTGATTACTTTGATCAGGGGTTCCCATCCCCCTTATAATAAGATGCCTAGGCAGGAGACTGACTACGAATCTTCAGATCAGGTTTCCATTTCTTCAAATCAGGAATATTCTCTTCCCCCCCCCATGAGGATTCTGATACTGAAGAATCTATACATTCAGCTTCTCCTCCAGAGGACTATTATTTTGGGGAAACCGTGCATACCATGAGGGAGCATTTCCACTGGGAGAGCCAAGATTTTTCAGAATCTAAAAAGAGGCTCAGAAATTTCCTTTTACTTCCTCAACACAGGCCTCTAGCCATTCCACCTGTGTTAGACATTGTAGATGATGTGTTTTCGGGGTCTAGTCTTACCCCTGACTCCTTACCTCCAGCTCCTGTTAACCCTGACAGATATTACAGGGTTCCTGACTCTCATAAATTCCTTTTTAAAAACTCTGCTGCAGTCCCAGAGACTATTTCACAGGGTCCCAAAGGAGTTGAGGCTTCCGCTGCAAAAAACCCTACCCCCTCTGACAGAGATTCTAGGGCACTGGATAGATGGGGAAAAAAGGTTTACACATCTGCTACCTTGGCTATAAGGGCCTTAAACTGTCAGTATCACATGCTCAAATATCCGCAACATGTCATGGCATTGCTTGAACAGAAAATGTTGTTAAACTCTGAATGTGCAGAAAACAAGGAAATGCAGGATTTATTGCATGCGGCTGAACAAGTTGGAAAGCATACTTTGCAATGTGGTTTTGATTCTTTGGAGGCCTCCTGCAGGGCCGCAGTTACGGGTTCTGTAATTAGGAGGCATGCTTGGTTAAAGGAACAAAATCTGCCTGATCATGTGAAAGTTAAATTATTAGATGCACCTTGATACTTTGTTTGGTGTTAAGGCGGAAGAGGTGTTAAAGAAAATGGAGGACAAAGCTAAATATATGCAAACTGTCAAAGATTTTTTACAAGTACAGCCACCTAGGTTTAGTAGACACTGGCCTACAAAGAATTGGTCTTTTCTTGTGTCAGACAGACCTCAAAGGGGCAGATCCAGATGCCCTAGAGGCAGATCCCAGGTGCAAGGTTCATAAAGGTCAAAGCAATGGGGTGCTTCTACCTCCAAAGTTGGAGAAGACAAATCACATCCTTACAGGAAACCGTCTCAATGACTTCTCCCTGCCTGCACCAAGCACTTATCTCCTGGCAGCACCCTTAGGGGGAAAATTAGCACTTTTTTCTCAAAATTGGCACATTATAACCCAGGACAAGTGGGTTCTAAACATAGTGTCATAAGGCTACAAGTTCCATTTCCATACCCTGCCAAAGGCAAACGGCTGGCCAGATCTGCCAAAAAAATCAATGGGCAGAGGCACAAAAACAAGTCTCATCCCTCATGGACATGAGGGCCATTCAACAAGTACCAGAGCAAGAGCAGGGACAAGGATTTTACTCAAGACTGTTCTTGGTACCCAGAAAGGACAAGGCCTGGAGACCAATACTGGACCTATCTGTTCTGAACACATTCCTGGATATACCAAAATTCAAAATATTAACTTTGCAGCAGCTTCTGCCCATGCTGGGCAAGAATGATTGGCTTGTGACTTTAGACCTAAAAGAGGCATACCTGCATGTCCCAATCAGACAATCATGCAGAAGATGCCTCAGATTCAAGGCTGGCTCAATGCATTACCAATTCTCTGCACTGCCCTTTGGCTTATCTACTGCGCCCAGGGTCTTTACAAAGTGCCTGGCACCAGTAATTGCATTCTGCAGACAAAGAGGAATACAAATATATCCTTACTTGGACGACTGTCTAATTCAAGCAGAGAACAAGGACATGCTTCTAAAGCATCTGGCGTTTGTGAAAAGACTTCTAACATGCCTAGGGTACACAGTCAACGAAAAGAAATCAAAACTAGTACCCTCTCAAGAGATAATATTCCTGGGTGCAAGCTTAAATACAACTGCCCAGATGGTTTATCTCATGCCAGACAAACAAAAGGCAACTGACTACCTATTTCAGGATGTTGGCAACAAAGGCCCAGTTATCTGCAAGAAAAATTCTGCAGGCTTTGGGCTTCATGGCATCCTGCATCCTACTAATTCCATATGCAAGACTGCATATGAGGAAACTTCAATGGTACCTAAAAAGTGTTTAGACTCAACATTGCCACAGCCTGGAGACAATGATTACTCTCATTCCCTGCCTGCAGCAGGAGTTTCAATGGTGGGCGAAGGCTTGTCACCAGAAAAAGGGACAACCATTCACATTACTCCCAGTCAGGCAGAGACTAACAATGGATGCATCAGGTTATGCCTGGGGGGGCCACATGGCAGGAAGATGCATTCAGGGCACATGGTCCTCAAACCAAATGCAGCTACATATAAATCAAAAAGAGATGCTAGCTGTTCAAAATGCCCTGACAGCCTTCAAGGACCTACTTCATCCGGGACAACTACTGATAAAGACAGACAACACCATGGTCATGTGGTATATAAACAAGGGGCACACATTCTTACCCCCTTTTCAGAATTGCCATGACTTTGTGGGACACAGCATTGACTTACCAAGTACATCTGCAGGCACAATTCCTGCCAGGAAAGGAAAATACTCTGGCAGACGAACTAAGCAGAAACCTCATGGATCCCCATGAGTGGCAGCTGGATCCACAAGTATTCAGCATGATTACAAGGAAATGCGGATGCCCGGACATAGATCTATTTGCCTCCCCTCACAACTACCAACTGAAAAGATTCTGCACAAGGACTTATCACAGACAAGCATGGAAAATGGACGCCCTATCTTTCAGCTGGAAAAACCTATCAGTATATGCCTTTCCACCACTGCCACTCCTCCCCAAGGTACTCCTAAAGGTAAGACAGGAGAAGCCAAAGATGATACTGATTGCCCCAGACTGACCCCGCCAGTACTGGTATCCAATCCTAAGGAATTTGACTCAATGCCCAGCTTGGACCTTACCTCAAATACCCCATCTACTGTCCCAGCAAAACAATCAGATCCTGCACAGCCAACTCAGGACTTTAAACCTGGCAGCATGGCGGATAATGTAATCATACAAAACACATCTCTCAGTAAAGCTGTGATGGATGTCATTTTGAAAGCCAGAAGGCCTAGTACTAGAAAATCTTATGCTGGAAAATGGATGAGATTCTGTGCTTGGAACCAGGCACAAGGAACTGATAAAGCTGTACCAAATATTCCTCAGATTTTGCAATACTTAACTAAGATGCTGGACAAAGGCCTATCTTTTTCATCAATTAAAATTCATGCCTCTGCCATTTCCGCTCATTACAATACAGAACCACCAATCTTTTCTTACCTCCGAGGAGCCAAAACTTTAAGGCCTCCAAGGAGATCACTAATACCTGCATGGGACCTCAACTATGTCTTGGAAAAACTCACCCTGCCTCCTTTTGAGCCAGCTGCTACTGCTGATAAAGTTTTTATCTTGGAAAACCGCTCTGCTCCTAGCAATAACTTCTGCAAGACGAGTTTGAGCTACAGGCACTCATGGCTGTGGAACCTTTTATCAGGTTTTATCCAGACAGGGTTCCTTTGAGGACAAACCCGACATTTATGCCTTAAGTGGTGTCCAGTGTGGCTCTTAACCAAACTATTCATCTGCCAACTTTTTATCCAAATCCACAGAACAAGGGGGAGAGAATTCTGCATTCCTTGGTCGTACACCGACAGCTTAGATTCTTCTTGGACAGAACCAAAGTTTTCAGAAAGACAGAGCAATTACTAGTGGCATATGCTGCAGGATCAAAAGGAAAGGCCATCTCAAAGCAGACTATTTCAAAGTGGATAGGCCACTGCATTCGTTTCTGCTATTTTCAACATGGCAAGCCAATGCCTAAGGGCATTGGGTCACATTCAGCCAGAGCTGCAGCTACTTTGGCAGCCTTTCTCAGGGAAGTACCAACCAAAGACGTTTTAGAGGCTGCTACTTGGAGTTCAGTGCTCACCTTTACAAAGCACTATCATCTGCCACTCTACTCTAAATCCAGGGCAGGCTTTGCCACTGCAATTCTGCAGGGCCTCATAGCCTCTCCTAATGCTGTTTAGCTCCAGCCTCCCAACCATAGCTTTGGGACTCTACCCAAATGTAATGACTGCAAAAGTGAAACACGAAGAACATAGTACAGTTGTGTACACTTGGCATAAATGTAGATGTTCGAGTGTATTCACTGTTGCACTCGAGGTTACCCACCCGCTATCCCCCTTTTTTCTGCTGGAACTTATTTTCTTTCTCTGATTTATACAACCTATGTGGTGTATTTGCTTGTAGATGAAGGTAAAGTTTATATTGGTGCATGTATTATATATATATATATATATATATATATATATATATATATAAATATATATATATATATATATATATATATATATATATATATATCTATATATAAATTTTGGCTACCCTTTTAGGGAGCACCTGACATCTGGGGCAAGAAAAACTGAAGAAAATGGCGTTGGCTGCTTCTTTTATACCCCTGACGACCTGACGTCAGGGAAGGGACGACAGCAGCCGACTCAGGACCCAAGACTTTGGAATTCAGGCCGACTGAGGGCAACCTGCCAGCAGGATTACCCAAATGCAATGACTGCAACAGTGAATACACTCGAACATCTACATTTATAATAAGTGTACACATCTGTACTTTCCTCTCATCCTCTGCCAGCAACAGGAGTTTCTATGGTGGGCAAAGGCCTGTCACCAAAACATGGGACGGCCCTTCACTCTACCCCCTGCCAGCCAAACCATAACAGACGCATCAGATTATGCCTGGGGGGCCCACATGGCAGGAAGATGCATTCAGGGCATATGGGCACCAAATCAAATGCATCTACATATCAACCAGAAAGAGATGCTAGTTGTTCAAAATGCCCTAACAGCCTTCAAGGATTTACGTCATCCAGGGCAACTACTGATAAAGACGGACAACACCACAGTCATGTGGTATAAAAACAAGCAAGGGGGAAAACACTCATACCCCCTTTGCAGATTAGCCATGGCACTGTGAGACACAGCTTTGACCAACCAAATCTTCAAGCTCAATTCCTGCCAGGAAAACAGAACACTCTGGCAGACGATTTAAGCAGAATCCTGATGGATCCTCACGAGTGGAATCTAAATCCACATGTATTCAGCATGATAACAGAGAAATGGGGGAGCCCAGACATAGATCTATTTGCCTCTCCTCAAAATTATCAATTGAAAAGATTCTGCACAAGGACCTATCGCAGACAAGCATGGAAAGTGGACACCCTATCCTTCGGTTTAAGCAGAATCCTGATGGATCCTCACGAGTGGAATCTAAATCCACAAGTATTCAGCATGATAACAGAGAAATGGGGGAGCCCAGACATAGATCTATTTGCCTCTCCTCAAAATTATCAATTGAAAAGATTCTGCACAAGGACTTACCACAGACAAGCATGGAAAGTGGACGGCCTATCCTTCAGTTGGAAAAACCTGTCAGTTTACGCCTTTCCTCCTCTGCCTCTTCTACCCAAGGTCCTCCTAAAAGTCAGACAAGAGAAGCCAAAGATGATATTAGTTGCCCCGGACTGGCCCCACCAATACTGGTACCCAATCCTAAGGAACTTGTCTCAATACCTAGCTTGGACCTTGCCGCAAAGACCACAACTACTGTCCCAGCAAAACAATCAGATCCTGCACAATCAACTACAGACTCTGAACCTGACAACATGGCTAATCATGTAATCATACAAACGACACCTCTCAGTAAAGCTGTGATGGATGTCATTTTGGAAGCCAGAAGGCCTAGTACTAGAAAATCTTATGCTGACAAATGGAAGAGATTCTGTGCTTGGAATCAAGCACAAGGAACTGATGCAACAGAACCGCATATTCCTCAGATATTACAATACTTACCTGAGATGCTTGACAAAGGGCCATCTTTCTCATCAATCAAAATCCATGCCTCTGCCATTTTGGCTCATTACTATACAGAGCCACCTATCTTTTCTCATCCTTTACTAAAACAGTATCTTAGAGGAGCCAAAAACCTAAGGCCTCCTAGAAGATCACCATTACCTGCATGAGACCTCAATTATGCATTGGAAAAGCTCACCCTGCCTCCATTTGAACCAGCCGCTACCGCTGTTATAAAGCTCTTATCATGGAAGACAGCTCTGCTACTAGCAATTACTTCAGCAAGAAGAGTTTCAGAGCTGCAGGCCCTCATGGCTGTAGAGCCTTTTATCTTATTTTACCCAGAAAGGGGGTGTCTGAGGACAATTCCTACTTTTATGCCTAAGGTGGTTTCCATTGTGGCTCTTAACCAAACTATTAATCTGCCAACTTTTTATCCAAATCCGCAGAACAAAGGGGAGAGAATTCTGCATTCCTTGGATGTACACAGACAGCTAAGATTCTACATGAGCAGGACAAAAGCTCTAAGAAAAACTGAGCAATTACTAGTGTCGTATGCTGCAGGATCAGAAGGAAAGGCTATCTCAAAGCAGACGGTTTCAAAGTGGATAATCCACTGCATCCATTTCTGCTACTTACACCATGGTAAACCTGTGCCCAAGGATTAGGTCTCATTCCACCAGAGCTGCAGCTACTTCGGCAGCCTTTCTCAGAGGAGTACCAACCAAAGACATTCTAGAGGCTGCTACTTGGAGTTCTGTTCACAACTTTACAAAGCATTATCATTTGCTTCTCTACTCTAAGTCCAGGGCAGGCTTTGCCACTGCAGTGCTGCAGGGCATTATAGTCGCACCTAATGCTGTTTAGCCCCAGCCTCCCAACCATAGCTTTGGGATTCTACCCAAATGTAATGACTGCAACAGTTAAACATGAAGAACATAGTACAGTTGTGTACACTTACCATAAATGTAGATGTTCGAGTGTATTCACTGTTGCAGTCCAGGTTACCCTCCCGCCATCCCCCTGTCATTCTACAGTTTATCTTTCCTTCTTTATCTCCTACAGCCTATGTGGTGTATTTGCTTGTAGATGGAAAGTAAACTTTATATTGATGCATGTATATAGATATATTTATATAATATTTCTACCTTTTTGGGGGCACCTGACATCGGGGGCAAGAAAAATTAAAGAAAATGGCGTCGGCTGCATGTTTTATACCCCTGACGACCTGACATCATGGAAGAGGAGACAGCAACCGACGCAGGACCCGAGACTTTGGAATTCAGGCCGACTGAGGGCAACCTGCCAGCAGATTACCCAAATGTAATGACTGCAACAGTGAATACACTCGAACATCTACATTTATGGTAAGTGTACACAACTGTACTTTCTCTGGTTTGATTCTCGGCTGGGGTGCCTTTTGTGCGGAGTCTGCATGTCCTCGCTGTGGTCGCGTGGGTTTCCTCCGGGTGCTCCGGTTTCCTCCCACATTCCAAAGACATGCTGTAGGTGGATTGGGCACTCTAAACTGGCCCTAGGTGTGAGTGTGTGCATGTGTGTGCCTTCTGTGGAAGATTTGGCGCCGGGCTGGCAACTCGACTCCGTAAAACTCCACTGCCAATCATGAGCGGACAGGTTATCCGCTGTGGCGACCCCTCACTGGGAAAAGCCAAAAGAAGAAGATCAATGTATGTTAGGAATTTGTTTATAGAAGTTGAACATTTAAATCGTATTCATTCAGATTTATTATTTAATAATTATAATGCAGTTTTTTAAATGTTTTTTCTAGGACTGATAACAAGTGTGAAGGTCTAGTGAAATGGAAATACAAAGAACTACT
Source organism: Protopterus annectens (assembly GCF_019279795.1). NCBI lineage: Eukaryota > Metazoa > Chordata > Ceratodontiformes > Protopteridae > Protopterus > Protopterus annectens. Next base: position 823,665,838 of record NC_056739.1, read on the forward strand.
TTGGGGCACTGACCAATATAATAGAAAAGAAGCTTCCCCAGTTCAAAAGGGGAAGGGTTTATCTGATTTAGAAGTTTTTAATGAATCCCCTGTAAGGTCAGAACAGGTGGGAAGTGATGGTTTCTAGGATGCTGTAGACAGTATGGAGCAAGTTTGAAGCAAATACCAGAAGCAGAGATATGTCACTACAAATCATGAGGGACTGTACAATATAGAAATTTTTCAGGACCCCCCCCCCACTCCACTGATTGGAGAGGTTGCCTAACTGTGTGGTGAACCTCAGAGATACAGGGCCGAGGAGGTGTTCAGGGGTGCCATACAGTGCTTACACGGAGGTTATGCTTGCAGTAAGGGGGGGGTACAGAAAGGAAGAGGAAGAGCAGCAATTACAGGAACAGTTGAGTGGGGTAATTGATGACATTTGTGAAGGCATATTATTAACCCAGAATAGGTTTAATAGTTTTGATTGTAGTAATTTGGTTATTACTCAGTTATTTTTCTGTTTTTGAAAAAGGTTTGAAATTCATTCCAGCTAGTTTATTTGATGTTCCAGATACTGTCTTAGAATTAGGATTATATGATAAAAAGTTAAATTTAGCTATCTAGTTTGGTGATGAAAAAATTCATTCTCATGGAAATTGGACAGTAAACACTTTAAAAAGAAAGCATGTTTAATCCATCAACATATCCAGTTTTTACATCTTATGAAAAGGCATGATCCAAGGACATTTAGAAATTATTCAGCAAGACAAAAATTGGAATTACAACTTGAATAAAGATAAGTATGAACTTTTGAATACTTTGGTGAAAAATAGATTAGTCAGGGTCGTGAAACCTGATAAAGGGCAGTGGAATAGTTAATTATTTGTGACACCAGCTATTATATAAGCAATATGCTAAATATTTTGCACAATTCTGAGTCTTAAATTCAGGTTTCGAGGACTGAGGTTAATATAGCACATCAGGTTAGACCTCCTCTTAGATTAGTTTTTGTTGAACAGTAGAATAACAATAGATGTTCATCGTGTTACACTGCTGCAGTCATTACACTTGGGTTATCCTGCCGTCAGGCGGTCCCGCAGTCGGCCGGAATTCCAAAGTCTTGGTCCGGTGTCGGTCTTCCCTGACGTCAGTGCGCCAGGGGTATATATAATGCATCCGACGCCATTTTCTTCAGTCTTTCTTGCCGCGCGGTGCCCGAAGCAGAAGCAGTTCGGCCAACTCCTGAGATTTTCGAAGTCGAATTTCAGATCCGAAGTCTTCAATAAAGCTAAGTACCCCGTTGGGGAAACTTTTCTTGCTTCAGACCGATGTCAGAAAAAGTTAACAATTGTATTTCTTGTGGGAAGCAAATACCTCATAAGGATTTTCATTCTTACTGCATACCTTGCCTAGGCCCAGACCACGACGTCACTGGTTGTCGTTTTTGTGCTAGGTTTAATAAGCGTACTATAAAAAGACGCTTTGATTTCGCACGACACTACTTCGGTAGAAAATTTAACTACACAATGCCGTCGGAGCAACCGACTACCGGCGTGCACAAAAAACGAAGGATAAGGACAGGCAGCCTAGACCCAAGCCAGACTCCGAGGCCTCTGCTGGACCGGTCTCCGGTTCACCGGTCTTCAGTGGGGCTCCGACGCAGCCCCTGACTACCGCAGATCTGGAACCCGAGACCACTTCGGAGCCTTTGGCGGACAGTGCTAGGCCGACACAGCCATTTTGTTTAGCCCCTACCGACAACACTGCAGAAAGAGATGTCGGTGCTGCAGAAACACCTTCGGTTTCTGAAGGTGTCTTCAGACTGAACGCTCACCATAAAAACGTATCCTAAGCTTAAGACTCCTATTAAACCTAAAAAGACTGCACTTCAGTCTCCAGTTCAAGGCCCCATGCCTAAGAAACAGATGCTCAAAATGGCTGAAGATTTGATCTCTTTAATCAGGGGTTCCCAACCCCCACCCGACAAAAGGCCTAGACAAGAGGAAGATTATGCCTCCTCTGATCAAGTGTCTATTTCCTCAGGCTCCTCTGTGGACCCAGATTACTCCTTCTCCTCTTATGAAGATTCTGATGCTGAGGATTCCATTCCCTCAGCTTCTCCTCCTGAAGACTACTCCTTTGGGGAAACTTTACACAGTATGAGGGAACATTTTCACTGGGAAGGTCAGGACTACTCTGACTCAAAGAAAAGACTCAGAGAGTTTCTTTTACTCCCCCAGCACAGACCACTTGCCATCCCCCCAGTTTTAGACATTGTGGATGAGGTTTACTTAGAATCCAGTTTGAACCCAGATTCTCTGCCTCCTGCTCCAGCCAAACCTGACAGATACTACAGAGTGCCTGATTCCCACAAATTCCTTTATAAAAGTCCTGTTGCTGATCCAGAGACTATCTCCCAGGATCCCAAAGGGCTAAGGCTTCTATGGCAAAAAATCCTGTACCCTCTGAAAGGGACTCCAGAGCTCTAGACAGGTGGGGGAAAAAGGTTTACACCTCAGCCACTCTAGCTATGAGAGCACTAAATTGCCAATTTCACATGCTAAAATATCAGCAATTTCTAATGTCTTAGTTAAAACAAAAAATGAGCACACTCCCTCAACAGTCTGAATTGAAAGAAATGCAGGATCTGTTGCATGCAACTGAACAGGTGGGCAAACATACTTTACAATGTGGGTTTGATTCTTTGGAGGCTTCCTGCAGAGCAGCTGTCACTGGGTCTGTTATACGTAGGCATGCTTGGTTAAAGGAACAAACTCTGCCTGATCATGTTAAAGCAAAGCTTCTAGATGCTCCCTTACAGCAGGATGTTCTTTTGGAGTTAAAGCAGAAGAAGTCTTAAAGAAAATGGAGGATAAGGCAAAATCTATGCAGACAGTCAAAGATTTTCTACAGGTACAGCCCCCTCACTTCAGCAGAAATTGGCCAACAAAAAATTGGTCCTTTCCAGCTACTGACAGACCACAGAGGGGTAAATACAGATGTCCAAGAGGCAGAGGACAACCACAAGCCCAGTACAAACCTCGACAATGGGGCACTGCAACACAGAAGGGAGGAGAAGACAGATCCCAAACTACCAGAAGGCAAACTCAATGACTTGCACCTCATCTGGCCAAGCAACACTCTCTTGGCAGCCCCCTTGGGAGGAAAACTCGTACTTTTTTCAGACAACTGGCACATTGTCACAAAGGACAAATGGGTCCTAGACATAATTTCACGAGGATACAGATTCCATGTTCACACCTTGCCAATGAAAAGAGGAATGCCAAACCTGCCACAAAATCAATGGGCAGAGGCACAAAAACAAATTACAGCTCTCATGGACATGAGAGCCATTCAACTGGTACCTACACGAGAGCAAGGCCAAGGATTTTACTCAAGGCTCTTTCTAGTTCCCAGAAAGGGCAATGCCTGGAGACCAATTCTGGACCTTTCAATTCTAAACACCTTCTTACAAGTACCCAAATTCACTACAGCAGCTTCTTCCCATGTTGGGCAAGAAAGCATGGCTAGTAACGTTGGACCTCAAGGAGGCATACCTGCATGTCCGTATCAGACAAAGTTGCAGAAGATACCTCCGTTTTATTGCAGGTTCAACCCATTGAAAAACTCGAAAAAACAAAGAACATCCAAAAAACGAAACCCAGTGGTAAACACAGCTAAATAGAACCAAGAAAGTCTATGAGTGTTGTTAAAATTTTATTGTTAGCGCTTTCATGCACAAAACGTGTATGCACTTCTTCAGACAAAGAATCAAACAACACTATCACCATATATACGGTCAAAAATTAATTACATCCAATTAAGAAAAACAATAATTAGAAGTCAATTAAATACAATTGAGTTAAAGATTGAAAATTAAAAATTAAAGCTATCCAGCAGTATAGAACTTTCAACTAAGAACAGAGCTTTCAACTAGGAACATCACAGAAAGATTACAGATATCACTTTCAAACAACACCAACATTCTTCACATTAAAAAGCTTATAAGTAATAACTAAAGCTTGAATTGGAACTAACGTTCCAGTGCTTTTAACCTGAGAAGGCATTTTATTGAACACATATCGTTAATCCCAGGATACACACAGGCGTTCGTCCTCAGTTGCCATAACAACTCTTGTTCCTCAAGCTTCAAGTGCCAAGGCCCACCCCTCGGGTTTCTACACATCTGTTGTACAACTGTAAATAAAAAACTATGCATACTAAACTCACCAATGTGTTTAGCTAACGCATTGGAAGTTGTACCTTTAGAAATAGTGTACATGTGTTCATAAATACGCTGTTTGAGTTGACGCTCAGTTTTGCCCAAATAAAATACAGAGCATAATTTACAGGAGGCTAAATATATGACACCTTGACTTTCACAATTAAATTTATCGTGGATGGAGTATCTGACCCCCCTGATTTGAAAAGTAGAGCCAATTTGATAAACTTACAATAACTACAGCGCCCACATTTATACATACCCTTACTAACTTTATATTGTTTAATAGGTAGTTCAAAAAGAGTTTTCAGTGAAGGTGCTTTCTTGAATACTACTAAAGGTTTTGAACCAAGAACTGTACTGAGATTTTGATCTTGTGAAATAAGGTCCCAATTGTTGTTTAAAACTTCTCTGAGTTGTGAAGCTAAATCATTGTATTGTGTTAAAAAACTAGTACCATAATTTATATTTTTTGTTGAAAATACATTTAACATTACATCGTTGCCTTCAATGGTAGACACTATAGGGGAATTTGGCATATAACCTGCAGTTAAAATAGGTCCCAGAAGACCAACTTGTCTTTTGTGGTTAATTTCCCTAATCATAGAATGAATCAATTTAGGTGGATAGCCTCTATTAGAGAACATCACACCCAACCGATTACATTCTTGATCGAAATCATCGTCGTTAGAACACATACGAGACGCTCTTACCAGCTGACCTTTGACCACACCTTTCTTTTGAAAGAATGGGTGATTACTGGTAAAGTGTAAGAAGACATTACTATAAAGTGGCTTCCTGTATATTTTAGTACAAGATCTTTCATATTCTACATCCTTCTCCAAAAGAATATCCAAAAAATTAATAGTTTGATCCTCGAATTGGAATGTAAATTCTAAGAAGGATGTAAAAGAGCTCATGACTTCCACCAACTTAATAGCGTCCTCTTTGGTCCCTTTCATGACAATAAATATGTCGTCTTGGTAACGTGTATACCAGACGACTACCTGGTTATACAAAGGATGTGGGAACAAAAAAGCATGTTCCCAAAATGCCATGACACAATTGGCAAAGCTCCCTCCACATGGGGAGCCCATGGCAACACCTGATTTCTGTAAAAATAATTCTTCTTTGAAAATAAAAAAGTTATTACCCAAAATTATTTCCAAAAGGCCAATAATCAGATCAATGTCATGTCCTGGAAGCTGTTTAAACAACAAGAAATCCCTCACCCATTCAGTACCAAGCCCTTGTGGGATTACCGTATACAAATCTTCGACATCTATGGTCAAAAATTTGAAATTGGAATCAAATGGGATGTTATTAAATTGTTGTAGCACGTGCCATGAGTCACGACATATTTGGGTCTCTGATTTTAAGACATCTTTTAATTTATTGTCGACCCATTTTGCACATGCATAAGTAATCGATTTACGTCCATCGATAATGGGCCTGAAGGGTGGATCATTAACATTTTTGTGAAGTTTAGGGACCCCAAATATGACAGGCACCAAAGGTGCTGGCATACTCAAATAGTGGTACATTTCTAAAGTAATACTTGCTTCAATAAATAAATCAGTCAAAGAGTTCTTAATACTTTGATAAGCCTGATTTAGTTCATTTAGTGAAACCTTAATATAACTAGAACTCGAAAGCATATTGTGCATCCTATTCTCGTAATCTAGCTCATCCATAAGAACAGCGCCACCACCTTTATCAGGTTTCATGACACGGATATTATGTGTTCTAACATATGCGATAAGGTCCTTTTCGAGAATGTTATAACATCTATAACGAAAATAATCCTTATTTAAAGCTCTAAAGTGGATTTCAGACATTTTTTCAAACAGAGCCAAATTGTTGTCTAATGGAGGATTATAAATGCTAGAAACGCGTTCATCAGAAAACATGTTGTTAGAATGTCCAAACATTGCTTTAAGGTTCATCTTACGTATATAAATCTTAAGGTCACATAATGCTCGAGCAAGGTCAGGCTTAGAATATGGTACAAAATTGAAACCTTTTGACAGTAAATCAACCAGTTCTTGTGGGATAACCAAAGGGGAAAAATTGTAAACATTGAAATCGCCACTAGTACTTGTATGAATGACCAAACGATCAGGATGATTAGTGGGAGTTACCTCCTGCTCCGATTGTTGCTCTTCTTGCCTTGTGCTCGTTTGCCCCGATTGGAGTTCGTTTTGTTGGAATAAGTGTTGGCCCTTTGAAAACCCTGATGATCATCTTTTTGTCTTGATGTTGGTTATTTTGTTGTTGTTTTTGGCGTTGCTGTTGATTGTTGTTTTGAATCCGTTCACTACGTCGGATTTCAGAGTTTACATTGGTGTTAGAAACGCCATTATTAGTACCAGATGGTTGTATGACATCATCGGTGCGTGACGCACCGACGTTGTTGGTTGCCATGATAACTGAAGACACTAAAGTACTAGAATTAACATCCACCCGACTAAGAGGTTCAACCCATTACCAATTCTCTGCACTGCCCTTTGGCTTATCTACGGCGCCCAGGGTCTTCACAAAATGCCTGGCACCAGTAATTGCATATTGCAGACAAAGAGGAATTCAAATAAACCCATACCTGGATGACTGCCTCATCCAAGCAGAAAGCAAGGACATTCTCTTACAACATCTGGCTTTTGTAAAACATCTTCTAAGTTGCCTGGGGTACACAGTAAATGAAAAGAAATCAAAACTAGTACCCTCACAAAATATGACATTCCTGGGTGCCAGCTTGAATACAACGGCCCAGAAGTCTTATCTGACGCCAGACAAACAACTACAACTGACTCAATATTTCAAAACAATGGCAACAAAGACCCAACTACCTGCAAGAAAAATTCTGCAGGCCTTGGGCTTCATGGCATCTTGCATACTACTAATACCATTTGCAAAGCTGCATATGAGGAAATTACAGTGGTACCTAAAAAGCGTATGGTCTCAACACAGCCACAGCTTGGACACAATGATATCTCTCATTCCCTGCCTACAACAGGAGTTTCTATGGTGGTCACAGGCATGTCACCTCAACAAGGGTCAGCCTTTCACCTTGCCCCCAGCCAGGCAAACTATGACAACAGATGCATCAGACTATGCCTGGGGGGCACACATGGCAGGACAGTGCATTCAAGGCGTATGGACTGCAGATCAAAGGAATCTGCACATCAATCAAAAAGAGATGCTAGCTGTACAGAATGCTCTGACAGCCTTCAAGAATCTACTACATCCAGGACAACTTACAATAAGGATGGACAACACCACAGTAATGTGGTACATAAACAAACAAGGGGGTACACACTCCTACCCTCTATGCAGGCAAGCAATGACCTTCTGGAACACAGCTCTGGCTTACCAAGTTCAGTTACAAGCTCAATTCCTGCCAGGAAAAAAGAACACATTGGCAGACGACCTCAGCAGAAACATCATGGATCCCCACGAGTGGAAACTGGATCCACAAGTATTTGCAATGATAACTCAAAAATGAGGCCTTCCAGACATAGACCTGTTTGCCAGTCCTCAAAACTATCAGCTAACAAAATTTTGTACAAGGACACTTCACCATCAAGCTTGGAAAGTGGACACACTCTCATTCAGTTGGAAAAACCTGACAGTATATGCCTTCCCTCCATTGCCTCTCCTCACAAAGGTGCTTCTGAAAGACAGAAAGGAGAGACCACGACTGATACTCATAGCCCCAGACTGGCCACACCAGCAGTGGTACCCACTATTGAGGAATATGGCCCAGGGTCCACTTTGGATTTTACCACAAAATGCCCATTTGCTCACACAGCAAAACAATCAGATTCTTCACAGCCAGCTCAAAACCTTAAATCTGGCTGCATGGTAAATCACCTAAGCATCCAGCCAGCTCCTCTTTCCCAAGCAGTTATGGATGTTATTCTGGAAGCTAGGAGGACCAACACCAGGAAGGCCTACTCGGACAAATGGAAAAGGTTTTGAGCCTGGAACCAAACTAAAGGCCAAAACACACTTCAGCCGGACATACCTCAGATTCTACAGTATCTAACTGAGATGTTGCACAAAGGGCTTTCTTTTTCTTCCATTAAAATCCATGCATCAGCTATTTCAGCCAACTACAACACGGATCCACCCTTATTTTCACATCCACTTCTAAGGCAGTTCCTCAGAGGGGCAAAAAACATTAGGCCCCCCCAGGAGAGCACCTACACCAACATGGGACCTCAATTTTCTTCTGGAAAAACTTGCGCTACCTCCCTTTGAACCAGCTTTCTCTGCAGATCTACAGTTTCTATCATGGAAGACTGCCGTGCTGCTAGCAATAACTTCAGCTAGAAGAGTCTCAGAGCTGCAGGCACTAATGGCAGTGGAACCTTTCCTCACTTTCCTTCAAGACAGAGTTTCTCTACAAACTAATCCTTCCTTCATGCCTAAGGTGGTTTCCAGTGTGGCTTTAAATCAAACCATCCACTTACCCACCTTCTTCTCAAATCCACAGAACAAAGGAGAAAGACTCCTGCATTCCTTGGACATTCACAGGCAACTTCGTTACTACTTGGGTAAAACTAAGGTTTTCAGAAAATCTAACCAGCTCTTTGTATCCTATGCTACAGCTTCACAAGGGAAGGCTATATCAAAACAAACCATTTCCAAATGGATAGGACATTGCATTCGTTTTTGCTATACCCATCATGGAAATCCAGTTCCTGCTACCATTAGGCCCCACTCTACCAGGGCAACAGCTACATCTACAGCCTTCCTCAGGGGGGTTCCAACCAAGGAGATTTTGGAAGCTGCAACTTGGAGTTCAGTACACACCTTTACCAAACACTATCACTTACCACTTTACTCTAAGACTAGAGCTGGCTTCGCCACTGCAGTTCTGCAGGGCCTTCTAGCCTCCGCTAACCCTCTATGACTCCTCCACCCATCCTTAGCTTTGGGATTCTACCCAAGTGTGATGACTGCAGCAGGGTAACACGATGAACATAGTGCAGTTTTGTACCTACCATAAATGTAGATGTTCGAGTGTACACCTGCTGCAGTCCAGGTTACCCTCCCTCCATCCCCTGTGATCTAACTGGCTAAATCTACAATACCTTCCTGATGTATTTGCTTATAGCTGGAGGGATTTTGTGTTTATGCTAAAATTTCTTAATTTGGTACTAATTACTGACCATCTTTTTGGGGGCACCTGACATCTGGGGCAAGAAAAACTGAAGAAAATGGCGTCGGATGCATTATATATACTCCTGGCGCACTGACGTCAGGGAAGAAGCGACAGCAACCGACGCCTGACCAAGACTTTGGAATTCCGGCCGACTGCGGGGACCACCTGACGACAGGATAACCCAAGTGTGATGACTGCAGCAGGGTGTACACTCGAACATCTACATTTATGGTAGGTACAAAACTGTACTTTCTTCAACCTACCGAGACTAACCTTTCAGAGGGATCCGGAGTAGCTGAGCAACCCACAGCTACAGAGGGTGTCTTCAGACCTACTCAGTTAAGCATTAAACCCTTAGCTAAGTCTAAGCCTCCTTTAAAGTCAAAGAAGCAAATACAGCATTCTCCAGGACAGGCCTCCATGCCTAAGACACAAATGCTCAAAATGGCCGAAGACCTAATCACTCTGATCAGGGGGTCCCATCCCCCTCCTGATAAAAGGCCTAGACAGTATGCAGATTATGACTCATCTGACCAGGTGTCCATCTCTTCTGATTCATCCTCAGACCTAGGATACTCTTTACCCCCTTATGAAGATTCTGATGCTGAGGAATCAATTCCATCAGCCTCACCGCCTGAGGACTACTCCTTTGGGGAAACCCTACATACCATGAGGGAGCATTTCCACTGGGAAGGCCAGGATTACTCAGAATCCAAGAAAAGGCTCAGAGACTTCCATTTATTACCTCAACACAGACCCCTTGCTTTTCTGCCAGTGTTAGATATTGTGGATGATGTGTATACTGAATCCAGCTTAAATCCTGATTCCTTATCTCCAGCCCCTGTTAAACCTGACAGATACTACACCGTCCCTGACTCACATAAATTTCAGTATAAAAGCCCTGTAGCTGACCCTGAAACTATTTCTCAGGGACCCAAAGGAGTTAAGGCCTCATCAGCCAAGAATCCAGTTCCCTCTGACGGAGATTCCAGAGCATTAGACAGATGGGGAAAGAATGTATATACGTCTGCAACTTTAGCAATGAGAGCCTTAAATTGCCAGTTTCACATGCTAAAATGTCAGCAATTTTTTACTGTCTCAGTTAAAACAAATAATGCTTCCAGAATCAGATCCTCCTAATTTTAAAGAAATGCAGGATTTATTGCATGCAGCTGAACAAGTGGTAAAGCATACTTTGCAATGTGGTTTTGATTCTCTAGAGGCCTCCTGCAGAGCAGCAGTTGCAGGCTCTGTCATTGGAAGACATGCGTGGTTAAAAGAACATATGTTACCAGATCATGTTAAAGCAAATTATTGAATGCACCTTTGCAGCAGGATGTGTTATTTGGAGTTAAGGCAGAAGAGGTATTAAAGAAAATGGAGGATAAGGCAAAATCTATGCAAACGGTGAAGGATTTCTTACAGGTTCAGCCTCCTAGATTTAGCAGAAACTGGCCAACTAAGAATTCGTCCTTTCCAATTACAGACAGACCTCAAAGGGGAAGATACAGATGTCCAAGAGGTAGAGGTCACACACAAGGTCCTTACAGGTCTCGACAATGGGTTACATCAGACCAGAAAGAAAGGGAAGACAGACCCCAACAGTATAACAAGCAGCTCCAATGACTTCCCACTACAGCTGCCAAACAAATCCTTCTTGGCAGCCCCCTTGGGAGGAAAACTGGCACTCTTCTACCACAATTGGCAAATGATCACCAAAGACAAATGGGTTCTCAACATTGTATTTCAAGGTTACAGGTTCCACTTTCACACTCTGCCAAGGTTAAAAGGAATGCCAAATCTGCCACCAAATCAATGGGCAGAGGCTCAAAAACAAATTACAGCACTCATGGATATGAGAACTATTCAAAAGGTACCATCACAGGAGCAAGGAATAGGATTTTACTCAAGACTCTTTCTGGTACCCAGAAAGGACAAAGCCTGGAGGCCCATTCTGGATCTTTCATCTCTAAACACTTACCTGGACCTGGATGCTCCGAAATTCTAAATGTTGACATTACAGCAGCTTCTTCCCATGCTGGGCAAGAAAGCTTGGCTCGTGACTTTGGACCTCAAAGAGGCATACCTGCATGTCCCTATCAGACAAAATTGCAGAAGATACCTCAGATTCATAGCAGGTTCAATGCACTACCAATTCTCTGCACTGCCATTTGGCTTATCTACTGCGCCCAGGGTCTTCACAAAGTGCCTTGCACCAATAATTGCATTTTGCAGACAGAAAGGAATTCAAATTTATCCGTACCTGGACGACTGCCTGATTCAAGCAGAGAGCAAAGATATTCTTCTAAAGCATCTGGCATTTGTAAAAAAGTTATTAAGTTGCCTGAGGTACACAGTAAACGAAAATAAATCAAAACTAGTGCCCTCACAAGAGGTTATATTCCTGGGTGCCAGCTTGAACACAATGGCCCAGATGGCTTATCTCACGCCAGACAAACAAGGACAACTGACTCAATACTTTGATGGCAACAAAGACCCAACTCCCTGCAAGAAAAATTCTGCAGGCCTTGGGTTACATGGCATCCTGCATACTACTAATTCCATATGCCAGACTGCATATGAGGAAACTACAATGGTACCTAAAGAGTGTATGGTCTCAACACTGTCAAAGTTTGGAAACAGTTATACCACTAATTCTTTGCCTTCAACAGGAGGTTCGATGGTGGGCTCAAGCTTGTCACCTCAACAAGTGGATATTTTAATAGGTGATAATACATCTTTAGTCAGCTCTAGAAGAGTTTCTAGCATTTTTCATCCACCTTTACATCCAAATCTTGGCCTTTTTGAAAGAATGTGTGAGATGGATTTAAGAGCAATGCACAAAGATAGCAACAACCAGTTTACTAGTAACATTAATATTAAACCATCTGAACATTAATTCATCCCTCTGTTGAATGTATGCGACATTCGTGTAATGAAACCTGACAAGGGAGGGGGGGCTGGTTCTTATGGATTACAATGCATATGTTGAACGCATGAGAAAACATTTAGATACGGATGTTTATAGGAAAGTCTCTATAAACGAGGTCAATGTGGCTTATAAAAAGATTAAAAACATCTTAGATTTATTTCTAGAAGCTTACATTGACATAGACCTGCACCAGTATTTATCAATGTTAGCACCTAAGGTACCAGCCTTTTTCTGCACTCCTAAATTACATAAGTCAATTAACAATCCACCTTTTAGACCAATAGTTGACGGGCGGGGGTCTGTGACGTATGCATGCACTAAATATGTTGACAGTATATTAAAACCCCTTATTGAATCTGAACCACAAATCTGTAAGGATTCATGGGTTTTTTTACATAACATCAATGGACTGGAATATCAGGCTGAAGCATGCTTCCTGACAATAGATGTGAAAGACCTCTATATCGTCATACCCCAAAGCTTATGGCTTGAATGGATTAGGGACTTTTTGTTTTCTAGAAGTGTCCCAGATGAAACTATTTACCTAATTGAAACACTGTTGGAGATAGTTTTATCTAATAACTTCATGGCCTTTGAGGGTGACATATATTTACAAAAATCTGGTGTGGCCATGGGCCCACCATGTGGCGGTAGCTTTGCAAATGCCATCATGGCCCATTGGGAAAACACATTGCTCTTTACCCATCCACTTTTCCAAGAGCATGTCACCTGGTACACTAGGTACCAGGATGACATGTTTATTATTTGGAAAGGGCCAAAATCTTTAGTACCTTCTTTTATAGCAAGTATTACCGAGTTGACAGAATTTTTGGAATTCACCTATAACCTAGATGAAAATTCTATCAATTTCCTTGACATTTTACTCATCAAGGGTAGAGTAAATTTTAAGTATAAAAGTAGAATTTATAGGAAACCTACGTATTCTAATGCTTTCTTACACTTCAGTAGTTGCCACCCTTTCCATCAAAAGAAAACGGTCGTTAAAGGACAGATGGTAAGGGCGGCTAGAATGACTACTGAGTTTTCTGATCTTGAGAAAGAATGTGAGAACTTAGAAAACATGTTTATTAACAAAGGTTATCCTACCAACCTAGTGCTTAATATTAAGACCGAGGTTTTACTTAAACAGCATACTGGACATTTTAAACCATTGTTGAGTGGGCAAGTAGACTATACTAGCCCACCATTTTTTGAACAAGGTGACATTCCATTACCTACTAGGAATAACATTTACAAGATTAGCTTTCTTTGTACTTTTTCTATAGATCATCAAATGATTAGGCAAATATTGAATAAAAATTGGAAAATCATTACCGAAGATTCAACCCTATGTAAAAAGCTAGGGTTGCAACCAAAAATTACATACAGAAGGAACTTCGACCTCAAAGCATTACTAGAAAGGAGGAAGAAACCACATGCTAATAGATCTTATGGCGTGTTCAAATGTGGAGACTGTCCACAATGTAAATTAATTTTAGTAGCAAAAGAATTTATTAATGATAGGCTTTACAACATTAATATGAGATATCATTGTGAGACTAAGGGCGTTGTTTATGCCGCATTATGTGATCAGTGCAAGGCCTTTTACATAGGCAAAACAGAAAGAAAAATTAAACAACGTATTTATGAGCACTGCTGTGCCATTAGTAAAAAAGACATGAATAATGCTTTGGCAAAACACATCTCCGAATGCCCGGATCACAATTTTAAATTTGTCATTTTACATCAAAGGCAAAGTGATGCAAGAGGGGGCCCTTGGCAACCTCTACTGGAGAGAGATGAATTAATGTGGCTAATAAGAACAGCAGCATACACACATCCAGGCCTCAACGAACACCTGTCCATTAAATGCATTCTTAAATGGTTAGCTTTGAGGAGATGAAATAAAATTAATGTCGGTTTATTTTTATATGTTTATATTTATTCTTTTATATATATATATATATATATATATATATATATATATATATATATATATATATATTACTTATTTAATATGTTTTTTATATATAATACATATATTTTTTAGTTTATTACACAACTTTTTTATTTTATTGTCACACTCCTTATGAAGTAATTTAGCGATGTCTATTATTAATTTACTTTGGTATGAAGTTATGGTCAATAAGATATGTAAGAACTAGTTCTTAACATCTATAGACATTTACAAGTATTAGAGTTATTAATGAACTAAATGCTACTGTAAGACTTTAATCGGATCTATGTTATCCTAATTTTTTTACTAGCTCAGTTTAGTTTCTTGTTGCTGCTGTTTTTAAAGTTATTTTTTAACTTATGGTTAGTATTTCTTACACTATTTTAGACTGTGGTTTTGCATAACACTATAATACTACTTGGTGTTGTAATTATGTATCCTTTCCCTTTTTTGAAAGCGGTTTTATTATTTGTAATTAATCAATTTGTTTAGTTATTTGATAAATGTATGAAAACACAGTTAATTGATTTTATGGTATCTGATGAAGGTGGAGCATTGTCTCCACCGAAAGCGCTCATTAAACAAGTGTTTATCTGTAGTTACCAGCTCTTATCATTTTTTTTTTCTCGCTAGTTTGTTTTAGAAACTACAGTGGTACCTAAAGAGTGTATGGTCTCAACACTGTCAAAGTTTGGAAACAGTTATACCACTAATCCCTTGCCTTCAACAGGAGTTTCAATGGGCTCAAGCTTGTCACATCAACAAGGGACAGCCTTTTACACAACCCACAACCAGGCAAACACTGACAACAGATGCATCGGATTACGCCTGGGGAGCACACATGGCAGGCAAGTGTATTCAGGACACGTAGCCCGCAGAACAAAGGCATCTTCACATCAATCAAAAAGAGATGCTAGCTGTACAAAATGCGCTTATAGCTTTCAAGGACCTGCTACATCCAGGACAACTACTACTAAAGACAGACAACACCACAGTTATGTGGTACATAAACAAGCAATGGGCCACTCACTCCTACCCCCTATGCAGACAAGCTATGACCCTGTGGAACACAGCTATAAACCTTCAAGTTCATCTGCAAGCACAATTCCTGCCAGGAGAGAAAAACACACTGGCAGACGACTAAAGCAGAAACATCATGGATCCCCACGAATGGGAGTTGAATCCATAAATATTCAGAATGATACAGAAATGGTGGAGCCCGGACATAGATCTGTTTGCATCCCCAATAAACTGCCAGCTACAAAAATTCTGCACAAGGAGTTACCATCCACAAGCATGGAAAGTGGATGCCCTCTCATTCAGCTGGGACAACCTACAAGTATACGCTTTCCCACCACTACCTCTCCTGCCAAAGATACTCATAAAAGCCAGGCAGGAAGAGCCAAAGATGATCCTGATTGCACCAGACTGGCCGCGCCAGCACTGGTACCAAATCTTAAGTAGCTTAGCACAAGAACCACCCTGGATTTTGCCTCACATCCCACATCTGCTGACTCAGCACAACAAACAAATACTACACAGTCAGCTAAAGACCTTAAACCTAGCTGCATGGACGATTCCTTAGTCAAGCAAGCAATGCCTCTCTCCAAAGCTGTTATGGATGTCATTCTGGAGGCCAGAAGGCCTAGTACCAGGAAAGCCTATTCGGATAAATGGAAGAGATTCTGTGCCTGGAACCAAGCTCATGGCCTTGACCCTCTTGTCCCAAACATTCCTCAGATACTACAATACTTAACTGAGATGCTGGACAAAGGACTCTCCTTCTCATCCTTCAAGATCCACGCCTCTGCCATCTCTGCTCATTACAACATGGATCCACCAATTTTCTCTAATCCTCTGTTAAAACAGTACCACAGAGGGGCTAAAAACATAAGACCGCCCCGTACAGCACCTACTCCAACTTGGGACCTCAACTTTTGGAGAAGCTAACTTTACCTCCTTTTGAGCCAGCCAACAAAGCAGAATTAAAATATATCTCTTGGGAAACTGCTCTTCTCCTGGCAATAACATCAGTACGAAGAGCTTCAGAATTACAGGCACTAATGGCAGTGGAACCTCTCATTTTCCACCAGGACAGGGTGTATTTAAGAACTAACCCTACTTTTATGCCAAAGGTGGTATCCAGTGTGGCTGTAAACCAAACTATTCACCTGCCAACTTTTTATCCTAAACCACAGAATAAAGGGGAGAGACTACTGCACTCTTTGGGCATTCACAGGCAGTTACACTTCTACTTGGACAAAACCAAAGCTTTCAGAAAATCTGAACAATTATTTGTAGCATATGCTGCAGGAGCACAGGGAAAAGCCATTTCAAAACAGACTATTTCAAAATGGATAGGACATTGTATACGTTTCTGCTACACATACATTGGAAAACCTGTACCTAGCAGCATTAGATCTCACTCCACCAAGGCAACAGCCACTTCAACTGCCTACCTCAGGGGAGTACCTACCAAGGATATTTTGGAAGCAGCAACTTGGAGTTCTGTACATACCTTCACCAAGCATTACCATCTGCCTCTATACTCTAAATCCAGAGCTGGCTTCACCACTGCAGTGCTGCAGGGCCTTATAGCCACCCCTAATGCCTTATAGAACCAGCCACCCTTCCTCAGCTTTGGGATTCTACCCAAGTGTAATGACTGCAGCAGTGTAACACGATGAACATAGTACAGTTTTGTACCTACCATAAATGTAGATGTTCGAGTGTATACACTGCTGCAGTCCAGGTTACCCTCCCTCCTTCCCCTCTTACTGGCTGGTACGTACCTATGTCTTCTACCCTTACTACCTATGGGGAGTATTTGCTGGTAACTGTAAGTTGTTTTTTTTTTTTTTTTATTATGTATGTTTTATTAGCAATTAGAATTGCCTACCTATTTAGAGGCACCTGACATCTGGGGCAAGAAAAACTGAAGAAAATGGCGTCAGCTGCATCTTATATACCCCTGTTGCACTGACGTCAGGGAGGAGGCGACAGCAACCGATGCCGGACCAAGACTTTGAAACTTAGGCTGACTGGGGAACCGCCTGACTGCAGGATAACCCAAGTGTAATGACTGCAGCAGTGTATACACTCGAACATCTACATTTATGGTAGGTACAAAACTGTACTATCTTTATACATTTCTGCAGGTTTTATCTGGGTTAAACATTAGATTTTTGTTGGAGTTTGCCACTATAGTTTTAGAAGATAATTTTATCTACTTTGAAGGTGAAATTTTTAAGCAAGTAAAAGTTGTAATGGGCGGTGCTTGTGCGCCCATATATGCTAATGCAGATGTTCTTCATGTTTCACTGTTGCACTCATTACATTTGGGTTATCTGCTTGCAGTAGCCCTCAGTCGGCCTGATTAACAAAGTATTGGGTCCTGCATCAGTTGCTATCCCTTCTTCCATGACGTCAAGTTGTCAGGGGTATAAAACATGCAGCTGACGCCATTACCCCAGTCTTTCTTGCCGTGCAGTGCCCGAAGCAGAAGCAGTTCGCAAGTGCCGGTCGGCTGACTCCTGAAATTTTCATTTTCGAGTTTCAGAACCGAAGTCTGAGTTTAAGAACTGAAGTCTTCAAACTAAAGCTAAGTACCCCGTTGGGGAAACTTTTTCTTACTCCTTACCGATGTCAGTAAAAGTTAATAATTGCATTACTTGTGGAAAGCAAATACCTCACAAAGATTTTCATTCGTACTCTATTCCTTGCCTAGGCCCTGACCATGACATACCTTGCTGTCGGTTTTGTGCTTTATTTAATCAGCGCACTATCCATCGTTGATAAATTTTCACTTCTAAATATTTCGGTTCTCTGTTTAATTATCCAGAAATGTCGTCGGTTAGCCATCCGACTACCGGGATTCTGAAAAAAACGCAAAGATAAAGACAGAGGCAGGCCACTGAGGTCCAAATCTGCTGACGACGCTTCTCCTAAGCCAGTTCGTCGGTACTCAGTGAGGTGCTTTCTCAGCCCCTGATACCCGCTACTTCTGACACGCAGGCTTCTGCTGAGACCCATTCGGGGTCCGGTGTGCCGTGAGATGCTTCAACTGTGGAACCTGCGGATGTCCCTACCTTGGATGAGTCCAGAGCCGCTGTGCAGACACCGGCTTCTGAGGGTGTATTCCGGCCTACGGACTTGCATATTAAACCGATGCCTCCTTCTTCGTTTAGGCCAAAATCTCAAATCATGCCTAAGAAACCGATGCCCAGGCCGCATTTTCAGGCCTCTATTTCTAAAAAAACAAATGATAAGAATGGCTGAAGATCTTATAACTCTAATCAGGGGAAGTCAACCTTCCCCTTCTAAGAGACCTAGGACTGAAGTTGTTTATGAATCTTCTGAACAGGATTCTGATTTTTCTGATTATCTGGATTTGCCCTTATCTACTTATGAGAATTCTGATGCAGATGACTCTATTCCCTGTGCTTCCCCTCCAGAGGATTTTTCTTTTGGTGAAACCTTACATACTCTAAGGGAGCATTTCCACTGGGAAGGCCAGGATTTTTCTGATTCAAAAAAGAGGCTTAGGGATTCCTTACTTCTGCCTCAGCATAGGCCTTTAGCTATGCCTCCTGTACTAGACATTGTTGATGCCTTTTCAGAATCTAGTTTGGCTCCTGATTCTTTGCCTCCTGCTCCCAGAAAACCTGACCGATATTACCACGTTCCTGATTCTCACAAATTCCTTTTTAAAAATCCTATTGCAGATCCAGAGACTATTTCACAGGGGCCCAAGGGCATTAAGGCTTCTACTGCTAAAAATCCTACCCCCTCTGATAGAGACTCCAGGGCGCTGGATAGATGGGGTAAATGGGGTAAGAAAGTTTACACTTCTGCAACCTTGGCCATTAGGGCTTTAAACTGCCAGTTTCATATGTTGAAGTATCAACAGCATGTAATTGGATTGCTTAAACAGAAAATGATGTTGATTTCTGACTGTGCTGAAAATAAAGAATTACAGGGTTTAATGCATTCTGCTGAACAGGTTGGAAAACATACTTTGCAATGTGGATTTGATTCATTAGAGGCCTCTTGCAGGGCTGCTGTTACTGGGTCTGTGCTCAGAAGGCATGCTTGGCTTAAGGAGCAATCTTTGCCTGATCATGTTAAAGCTAAATTGTTGGATGCTCCCTTAAATCAGGACCACTTGTTTGGCAACAAGGCTGAGGAAGTTCTTAAAAAGATGGAAGATAAAGCTAAATCTATGCAAACTGTTAAAGATTTCTTACAAGTTCAGTCTCCTAGATTTAGTAGGCACTGGCCCTCTAAAAATTGTCCCTTTCCAGCCCCTTCCAGGTCTTCTCAAGCCAAACCCAGACACAGCAGAAACCCCAGGTTTCAGTCCCAAGGGACACACAAGACTAGGCAATGGGGGGTTTCCACACCCAAACCTGGGAGTTGTAAGACTCCCTCCTATGGAAAACTGTCTCAATGACCTGCTTTTAAAGCTTCCAAGCACTTCCCAATTGAATGCTCCTTTAGGCGGAAAGATTGGTCTGCAGGGCAAAAACTGGGAACTCATTACCCAGGACAAATCGGTTTTAAATATAATGTCCCAAGGATACAGGTTTCATTTCCACACGTTACCAACACCAAGCGGGTGGCCAGATCTACCCCCAAATCAGTGGGCAGAGGCCCAAAATCAAGTACTCTCTCTCTCTTAAGCATGGGGGCTATTCAGTTGGTACCAGAAGAGGAAAACGGACAAGGTTTCTATTCAAGACTTTTCCTGGTACCCAGAAAAGGCAATACATGGCATCCTATCCTAGACCTTTCTATTCTAAACACCTTTCTGGTGATTCCAAAATTCGAAATGCTGACTCTTCACCAGCTGCTTCCTATGCTAGGCAAGGATGCATGGTTGGCAACACTAGACTTAAAAGAAGCATGCCTGCGCATCCCTATCAGGGAGTCTTGCAGAAGATACCTACGCTTCAAAGTAGGCTACATGCGCACTATCAGTTCTCTGCACTGCCCTTTGGCTTATCTACTGCGCCCAGGGTATTCACAAAGTGCCTAGCTCCAGTCATTGTATTTTGCAGGCAAAGAAATATTCAAATATACCAATACCTGGATGATTGTCTAATTCAGGCGGAAAGCAAGGACATTCTTTTGAATCATCTGGCCTTTGTTCAAAGGATACTGACTTGTCTGGGGTTCACCATAAGCTAAAAGAAATCCCACCTGGTACCTTGTCAACAAATTATATTCCTTGGGTGCAAGCTTGAATACAACTTCCCAGATGGCTTTCCTCATGCCAGCAGAACAGATTCAATTGACAACTTACTTCAAACAAGTGGCCACAAAAACCCAGCTATCTGCAAGGCAAATACTGCAAGCCTTGGGGTTCATGGCCTCCTGCATTCTTCTAATTCCGTATGCAAGGCTGCATATGAGGAAACTACAATGGTATCTCAAAAGCCTTTGGTGTCAACATTCACAGGATCTAGAAGCAAGGATTCCTGTCATACCTTGCCTACGCTTAGAGTGCCTTTGGTGGGCAGAGGCCTGCCACCAAAACAGAGGGCTACCATTCATATTACCCCCTACCGCCCAAATCTTAACAGCAGATGCATCAGACTATGCATGGGGGGCTCACCTGGCAGGGAAGTGCGTTCAGGGCAAATGGAACCCAAGTCAAATGCACCTGCACATAAATCAAAAGGAAATGTTAGCTATACAGAATGCTTTGACAGCATTCAAGGACCACATTCTTCCAGGACAACTAATGGTAAAGACGGATAACAAAACTGTCATGTGGTACATAAAACAAGCAGGTGGGTAAACATTTTTACCCCCTCTGCAGACTAGCCATGGCATTGGGGAACACGGCCTTGAGCTACCAAGTGAATCTACAAGCTCAATTCCTGCCAGGAAAACTAAATACACTGGCAGACGGACTAAGCAGAAACCTCATGGACCCACACGAGTGGAAACTTGAACCAAGGATTTTAAACATGTTGACAAGCAAATGGGGGAGCCCAGATATAGACTTGTTTGTCTCCCCCCAGAACCATCAACTGGACAAATTTTGCACAAGGATTCCCCACAAGCTAGCCTGGAAAGTGGATGCTCTAACCTATCAGTTTATGCCTTTCCTCCTCTGCCTGTGCTCTCCAAGGTACTACTAAAGATCAAACAGGACAAGCCAAGGATGATTTTCATTGCACCAGACTGGCCTTGCCAACACTGGTACCCACTCTTGCGCAGTGTGTCACGCTTGGCTCCATGGCACCTGCCTCAGACTCCTTCCCTGTTGTCTCAGCAAGAGAACCAGATTCTGCACCCTCTGCTGCAAACCCTGAACCTAGCAGCCTGGCTATAACTACCTAATCTCTCCTTTACCATCCCTCAGTAAATCAGTGATGTATATCATTTTAGAAGCAAGGAGGACTAGTACTGGAAAATCTTATGCTGCAAAATGGAAAAGATTCTGTGCCTGGAACCAATCTCAAGGAATGAACGCAGCAGTGCCCAATTTACCTCAGATTCTACAATACTTGACTGAGATGCTTCATAAGGGCTTGTGTTTTTCCTCCATTAAAATTCAGCCATTTCAGCTCATTATAGCACAGAACCTCCCCTCTTCTCTCACCCACTGCTCAAGCAGTTCCTCAGAGTGGCCAAAAATTTAAGGCCACCCAGGAGAGTTCCAACTCCATCCAGACTGGGATCTTAACTTTGTCTTGGAGAAACTCACTCTTCCTCCTTCCGTGCCAGGCTGCTACTGCACATTTAAAATTTCTTTCCTGGAAAACAGCTTTCCTTTTAGCAATCACTTCTGCAGGAAGGTGATCTGAATTACAGGCCCTTATGGCAGTGAAACCTTTCTTCATCTTACGTGCGGACAGGGTGTCCCTCAGAACCAATCCCTCCTTCATGCACAAGGTGGTATCCAGTGTGGCTCTTAATCAGTCCATTCATTTGCCTACCTTCTTTCCTAATCCACAGAACAAAGGGGAACGGATACTGCACTCTTTAGATGTGCACAGACAGCTTAGATTCTACTTGGACAGGACTAAGCCTCAAAGGAAATCTGAACAACTGCTGGTGGCATTTGCTGCAGGGACAGAGGGGAAAACTATTTCAAAACAAACCATTTCAAAATGGATAGGCCACTGCATTAATTTCTGCTATAAGCACCATGGAAAACCTATCCCACAGGGCATCAGACCCCATTCAGCCAGGGCTGCATCTACCTCAACAGCCTTTCTCAGGGGCGTCCCTACTAGGAGCATCCCAGAAGCTGCTACCTGTAGTTCTGTACATACTTTCACCAAGCATTATCATTTGCCAATTTTCTCTAAATCCAGAGCTGGTTTTGCCACTGCAGTCTTGCAGGGCCTTATAGATGGTCCTAGTTCTATTTAAATTCCTCCTCCCAACCTTAGCTTTGGGAATCTACCCAAATGTAATGACTGCAACAGTGAAACATGAAGAACATAGTACAGTTGTGTACACTTACATAAATGTAGATGTTAGAGTGTATTCACTGTTGCAGTCCTGGTTACCCTCCCTCCAGCCCCCTTTCTTCTTTTGGCTATACCTCTACTCTCACTTACCCTGCTCTAAAAGCTTTTTGGTGTATTTGCTTTTTTGTTGGAGGTATATCCTTGTATTTATAGATTTAATTGCTTCCCTTTAGGGGGCACCTGACATCTGGGGCAAGAAAAACTGATGCGATGGCGTTGGTTGCATGTTTTATACCCCTGAAGACCTGACGTCATGGAAGAAGGGACAGCAACCGACGCAGGGCCAAAGACTTTGTTAATCAGGCCGACTGAGGGCTACTGCAAGCAGATAACCCAAATGTAATGACTGCAACAGTGATTACACTCGAACATCTACATTTATGGTAAGTTTACACAACTGTACTTTCTTTTAGCATAGGCAAATAAGATTTTTACTTTCCATTTTTTTTTAAGTATATTAAATTATATTTGAGATTTTTAGATTATATATTTATATTGTGGAATGGATCGTATGATAAGGTTAATGAATTTATGGCTTTTTTGCACAGTTCCATTTTTTTAAATTAATTTTAATTATGATCAGAATACCTTTAATTATTTGGACATCAATATATGGCACACAGATATGGGCTTTAAATCAAAGATTTATAGAAAACCTACAATGTTCTGTAGTCCTATCTCACCTTCATTCTTACATATCGGTTCGGAGCGATTTATCTTGTTCCAGATAGTTTAGTAGTGTTAGGAGTATTTTCTGAATTGTTGGGAGTGTTTTTGACTTTTAAATTAGTTAGTTGTTGAGAACTGGTTGGCCGTTGGCCCTTGTTCTCATTTTTGGTATCTTATGTGCTAGTTTTTCTATTAACGTTGCGTATTTGCGCTTATTTTTGCTATTATATTGGTGCAGTGTTTTTCTTGATTATTAGAGTTTTTCTGTGCTAGTCCACTTTTTGAATGTACCTTTCTAATTTAAAAAGAAATTTAGATAGTTAGAAATTTAGCTTGTGTGCAGTGTCGTTTGATAGTTTCTGACCTTGTTTTTTCTGACTTAGCTCTTCGAGCCATAGATTTCTAATTTAGAGTTGGAAATTTAGATATTTAGAAGTTTAGCTTGTGTGCAGTGTCGTTTGATAGTTTCTGACCTTCTTTTTATGACTTAGCCTATCTACCTAGGTCCATTTAAGTTAGAGGACCTAGTTTTCTGCTTATTTCTTTTTTTCCAGGGCTAGGCCCGTTTAAGTTAGAGGACCTAGTCCTTGTTGTGGTTGTGTGTTCCTGCTTAGCTAGTTATTATGTCTAAAGAGTCTAAAGACCACAAACCTTCAGGTTTCAAACAAAGGTGTAAAGTGCTCCCAGAAGATGTCAGTTACAGATGGTCACAGTAATTGTGTTTATTGTCTCAGACCCATTCATTTGCAGGAAACTTGTTTATTCTGTCATTCCTTCAGCTTCAGATTTCTCCAGGAATGGAAGAACAAGTTAATTTTGAAAGGTCTCCTCAAGCCTTCCTTTGAGGAAGACTTAGCCAGTTCATCTTTCTCTTCAAAATCACATTCTTCTAAGAAAGAGAAGGTTAAGGTGGCCAAAAGGCATTTTCCGTCGCCGTCTAGTGTATCGGAACCTCCTCATAAAATATCTAAACTGGATAAGACTTCTACCTCCTCGGCTCCACTGTCCTTGGAGTCGATCGAGGTTGTTGATATTGGTACTTCACTTTCAGCCCCAAGCATGTCGGAGCCGACTACTGAGATACTACATTGGAGCCCATCCAGAGATCCCTTGACAGTCTCCCCAGCCTTAAGATCTCCAATTCTGCAGAGATCCAGATTGCCTACACTGTGTCATCCAGATCCTCCAGGAGCTTGTCCGAGGAAGATGTGGAGAGAGTAGTGCTTAGACTCCTGAAGTCATCTGCCTTGCCAAAAATTTTGTTGGCTCCGACCCAGTCGGTTCCGTAGCCACCTGAGTCTACCACCACCCCCACCCCCCACCCCACTGTGGTTCCTCCTCCGAGCTATGTCGGGCCTTCGGAGCTGGAGTGTTCGGTACCACTTGTTGTGGAACCCTAGGTTCCAGCTCCCCTCGAGGCTGTCACGGAGCCAGTTTCTGCTCCAACACCTTCGGTTCCGTCCGTGGTGTCTAGGAGCCGAAGCTCACCAGTCAGCCTCAACCGGGACACTTGGACCCGAACCTCTTCTGTTCCGAGTCTCCCTCTCGGTGCGTTGTCTAGGGTGAGCTTGGACCCTACATCCATCTCGGAGCTGATAGCTCTGGAGCCGATGACTTCCTCAGTTTCCTCTGTGACGGAGATATCTGCCTTCGAGATGATGAGGAGTGTGCTGTCTCGCTCATCAGCTCCACACAAGGGTACTGACACACTTCCCCCTCGGTCACCGACCTCTGTTTCAGCACCTACTCTCTCTCTCGTGACAGCAGAGACCCGCAGCCTCAGGAGCCCCTGGTTGGTGGCCCCCAGTCTTCTGAGACCTCCCCAGAATATCCCTCTGAGGAGCCCCCTCGGCAGAGGACATGTAAGAGGAAGCATGTAGACTCCCAGGATGAGTCCATTACCTCCGACACTGACCTCGAGGAGTCAGAAGGGTTCCCCAAGTCGTCCTCTGATGATTTCTCCTTTGTAGACATCTTAGAGATCCTTAAGCAGAGAGGCGGCTGGTGGCCCACTGTTACCCCTTCTGATGAGGAGTCAGTGTACCTGAAGGCTTTCGGGTCTCAACTTTCAGCCTCTTGGGTGTCGCCACCTTTTGATGAGCTTTTAGACCTTGTTATTCTGCAGGTGTGGGAGACTCCTGATGCCGTGAAGCTAGTTCCCAGAAGACCCAATAAATTTCTGTATGCCCCTAAAGAGAAAGAATTCTTGTCCAAGGGCATGCCTGTAGATGCCATGGTGGTGGCGGCGGCCACTAAGAAGGAGCTAGGGGAGACTTCATCTGTCCATCCGCTGAATAAGGCGAACAATGGATCTTTTCGTCAGTGTCATTCACACTCAGATTGCTGAATTTACACATTTTACGAGGCTTCAAAGACATCTTAAGGAGTTGGGAGATACTCTACAAGGTGCATCTACTGAAGGAGTCCCTGAGAAGGTGGCTGCTCAGTTGTCCACCTTAAATTCCATCGTTAACTCCTCCATGAGGCTGATTTCATGCAGCCGACGGAGCGAGCAGGGCAGCCGGTTCAGAAGTTTCCCTTAGGAGGCACTCCTGGATGCGCTTATGTAATTTTGCGGAGCCATTCAAGTCTATCTTTACTAACGCCCTGTTTGATGGTTCTTCAATGTTTGGATTTAAGATAAAAGGTACACTCACCAGGTGTAAGCAAAAAGAGAAACCGCTGTCTGCCATGGGAGTACGTTTTACCATCCCCTCTAGACCATATTCTACGGGTCAGAGAGGTGGTAAGATGTGGTTCAAGAAGTCCCAGAGGTTTTTCCCGGATGCACAGGGTGACTCCTCCTTCAGAGGCAGAGGAGGAGGAGCAAATGGCAGACATCGCCCTAGAGGCAGGGGCGGCCTGCAAAACCAGGGAGGCCACGATTCATTTCGAGGCCGTCCCTATTGGCGCTCCTGATATGGGGCTGGCTGTGCTTCTCTGTAGCCAGACGGAGGTCGCATATCTTTGTATTCAGAAGCCTGACTAAACATCACCCAAGACAAATGGGTACAAAGAATAGTCACAAGAAGTTACTCCATACCCTTTTCGCTTCCATCCCACACTCCCAGGAAGATCTCAAATGTTCCACCCAATCACAGGGATCAAACAACTGTAGAAGTGAGAAAGTTGCTCGAAAACAGAGTCATCAAAACAGTCTCCACAGACCAGATAGTATCCGGAACTTACTCCAGATTCTTTTTAGTCCCAAAATGTTGAGGGGACTGGAAGCCCATATTGGACCTCAGTGGGATAAACAAATCCATAAAGTTCCGGATGGTGGCACTGCAGTCTATACTCCCTCTCTTAGAGAAAGAGTTCCATAGACCTCCAAGATGCATACTACCATATAAAAATGGACAGTGTGTCGAGGAGTCATCTACACTTCCAGCTGGGAGCCAGTCGTTACCAATTTCATGCTCTGCCTTTTGGTTTCACCACAGCCCCCAGGGTGTTCACCAAATGTATGGTGGTAGTGACAGCTCACCTGAGACGTCTAGGATTCCAAGTTTTTCCATACCTGGACGACTGGCTCCTGACCGCTCCCACCAGGCATCTATTCCTTCAAACCAGAGTCTCCACTATCCAGCTTTGTTCCCAGTTGGGGATTACAGTAAATTGGGAAAAGTCTGCCTTATTGCCCTCTCAGTCTGTGACTTTTATAGGCACAGAAATAAGACACCTAGACCATATGAGAGAAACACTAAAAGATGTGAAGCTAATTGTACATTGTGTATATTTATCCAGCAATGTGATAGTTTGTATTGCCCTTATTTAAAGAAAATCATTAAGACCAGTGCAGGGGGTGACTAACACTACAAAAGTAATTTACAGGGCACAGTGCAATGAATGTGATGTATTCTATGTGGGCAAGACTATAAATAAACCTAACCGTAGGATTTCATGTCATCTGTCAGAAATCCGCTCTGGATGTAAAAATAATGCACTAGCCAAACACCTTTCTCTTCATAAAAGACACACAGGTTTTAAGTTCCAGATCCTGGATCGCGTAGACATGAGTGATCTTGAAGGAGACATAATGAATATTCTGGGGAAACATGAACTCGTGTGGCAATTAAAGCTGAACTTTTTTAGGAAGCCTGGACTAAACTACTACTGTTCAATTAAAAGTATACTGGAACTTAGAAAATACCCACATTATTTACATGACTAATTTTTATTTTATTTTATTCTACTAGTTGGTTTTATATACCATGTTAATTCAGTTTTAATTTGTGTATATTTTATTTCCATCATCATATATTTTTTTTCTTTTTCTTGTTCTCTTTTTTCCACTTTATTCAAAATGATGTGACAATACTTATTAATTATACAATAATATTTTTATAGATAGTTTTTAGGGTTCTTGTACACAGACCTGAAGTCTAGAAGGACGAAAGTGATCTTTGTTAACAATAAGTTATGAAAATAGAATAAGATTTTTATAATTGATTTTTTACACACAAAGTGTATATGTATATAATTATATATTTTTTTTGATTGCCAAATGGACTAAGGTTGATATATTTCCAGCCATGTAGTATATTGTCTTGGATAAAAGCACAGACTTAATAATTTGGTTAAATAAGAAGTACCACATCATAATAAATTTTATTTAAAGCACATAAGGGTTATATTATTATGACAGCTACTAAGTAGGACAGGACCAGCTCGAATGTCACACTGATGGGGGAAGGGATGTGAATTTAACATGTCTACCAATATCACTTTGTTTTACAGCACAATAAACCACTCCCTTGCCTGATAAAAAAAAGTAGATATATGTATTTAGAAAGTTTGTGAGGAAACTATTACTCTTGTTAATTTTGTTTTACTTGGATTGCTTGTCTGTGTACTTAATAAAGGATTTTCGACTGGAAACAACTTGCTTGGATTACTTTCGAATACTTAGGAATTCTGTACAATATTTCATATTATATATATATTTTTTTCTTCTCTTAAGACGAGTTTAAGTTCGCTACCTCTACTACAGTTGTCTGATCTGATTAATATACAGTGATTAACTAGAGATATATAGACTGAAAATCTAACACAGAGAAGTTTCTTACACTGTTTAGATATAAAAGATGCCTACCTTCATATCTTTATTCTCCTCAGGTTCAGGAAATTCTTAGATTTTTCTGTGGGTTCCTGCCATTTTCAATTCTCTGACTTGCCCTTTGTTCTTTCAACAGCACTAAAGGTATTCACAAAATTCCTGGCTCCAGTGATTGCACACTGCAGACTTTTGGGCATCCAGATTTTCCCATACTTGAACAGTTTCTTTATACAGGCCCCAAATTCACACACACTATTCTAAAACTTGCAGACT
Organism: Protopterus annectens; assembly: GCF_019279795.1. Taxonomy (NCBI): domain Eukaryota; kingdom Metazoa; phylum Chordata; order Ceratodontiformes; family Protopteridae; genus Protopterus; species Protopterus annectens. The sequence continues at coordinate 823,694,588 of NC_056739.1, forward strand.
ACCGTTTTTCTCCTCGAGAAACTGGGATTCACCATCAGCTACAGGAAGTTGTTCCTCACTCCTTCACATGACCATGTTTTCCTGGGTTGTCGAATACAGACGGATATTATGAGAGTGTCACTCCCACCTCAGAAGGTGCAGGACCTTCGGTCATTCTTTCACTTCCTTCTCCCCTTAACTCGCATCACAGCCAAGGAGTTCTCAGGATGTTTGGAATCATGGCCTCTACCATCCATGTGGTACCAGTGGCAAGATTCCACATGAGGAAATTCCAGTGGTTCCTCAGATTAGTGTGGACTTGGCATTCTCACCTGCAAGAATACCAAGTCCCCTTCATTCCTTGTGTAAAGAGGGAACTACTGTGGTGGATATGTCTGACTTAAATCCAGGTCTCTACCCCGGCATCTGCTCGACCCAGTCCTAGAATTCTGCACAGATGCATCGGAGGTGAGGTGGAGAGCGGTCATGGGTAAGTTCATAGTTCAGGGAATTTGGACTCCTCCCAGAAAATCAGAACACGTAAACATCAGAGAAATGTGAGTGTTGCTACTAGGTCTACAAGCATTTCAACCTGTCCTTAGCCCAGGCCCTCTAGTACTGTTCACAGACATGACAGTCCTCCGGTATGTGAACAAGTAGGGGAGACCAGATCCTCTCTCCTGTGCAGGTTAGCTCTTCTGGTATGGGAATTTCTGGCCCAATACCACATAACTGTTTGGGCAGTTTACATTCCCTCCAACTGGAATCTTGTGGCAAACTTCTTAAGCAGATCCCTGACTCAATCCCACAAGTGGATGCTTCACAGGGACGTGTTCTGGATATAATCCACCAATGGGGTATTCCTCAAATAGTCTTATTTGCCTCCCCCTGAACAAACAACTTCCAGAATTTTGTGCCAGAGTCCCAAGTCCTCTGGTTTGGAAAGTAGACACCCTCTCCTTCTCTTGGAAGGGGTTTGTTTTTCTGTGCATTACCTCTCCTTTCTCTAATAACAAAGATCCTGTTCAAAATTCGACAAGACCCACCAAAAATCTTGCTGGTGACTCCCTCTTGGCCAGGACAGCACTGGTCCCCTCTACTTCTACATTAAGCCAAGAGCCATCATCACAGGTTACCCCACAGAGTGGACCTACTGAGAAAAAACAAAGGATCCATAATACACCCCCACCTGTCAGTGCTACAGCTGACACTGTGGGTGATAGGATTCTAATCCCCTTCAGACATCTGTGCTAAGAGGACATGCTCAGGGTTTTGAAGGATCCCAGAAAATCCAATACAAAAAAAATCTCATGTTTCCAAGTGGAAAAGATTTTCACTCTGGTGTCCCTGTCAGAGCTAAGACCCACTTACAGTGGGAAACCCAGTGGGTCTGTCTGTCTTGTGTGAATTGCTCTCTGCTGGCTCCTCTGTCAAAGCACTCACGTCAGCTGTTTCTGCTTGTCTGCCTCCTCCTCCCCCTCTAGCATCCAGATTTGAGGTGAAACAATTCTTTAACGGCATCCTTCACATTAGGCCTCCCAGGAAACTTATTCCTCCTCCTTAGGACCTTAATTTTGTCCTAGGAAAACTGACCCAGCCCTTTTGAGCCTGCACCCTCAGCCTCCCTCAAAAATTGCTCTTGGAAAATTGTTTTACTAGTGGCCTTGACCTCAGCCAGAAGGGTGCTGGAACTTCAAGCCCTTATTGTGGTGCCCCCCTCCTTGGTATTTCATAAAGATAGGTTATCCTTAAGAACAAATTGTTCCTTTGTGCCTAAAGTGGTTAATGAGTTATCCCTTAACCAATCCATCCAGTTACATACCTTCTTTCCTTCTCCACAAAACCACAGTGAGAAGGTACTACACTCCTTAGATGTACACAGACAACTTAGCTTTAGTCTTGTGCAGATAAAACCTGTCAGGAAATCTGATTAGGTATTTGTGAACTTTCACCCAGGGCTCTGGGATTACCCATTTCCAAGCAAACTATTTCTTCTTGGATTTTAATGACTATTTGCCTTTGTTACTCCATGGAAAGAAACTACCCTTACCAGTGAAACCCCACTCTACCAGGGCTGTGGCTTCCTCTGAGGCATTCTGGATAACAACGCCATGCTTAAAGCAGCCACCTGGTCTTCTATCCATATCTTTTACCACTCACTACAAACTGGATGGCATTTCCAGATCCAGAGCTGGCTTTCCCAAAGCTATTTTACATGGCTTCATTGAGAGCTCCTCTGCTCCTTTCTCCTCCCTTCCTTCTTGAGCTTTGGCACTCTCTCTCAGGTTAAGTATACTGCAGCAAGTGAATAGAAGGACATAAAATAGTTGTGTAAAGTCTTACCATAACCATAGTTGTCCTTTTCTTCACTGCTGCAGTATTTTATTCCTCCCTCCTTCCCCCCTAGACTATTGCTCTGCTTGGATGTAGTGTCCTCCTATATCCTTTGTCTGGCATTCTTCTTGGGGCATTCAGTTCTGAGGATGGTGTGTGTGTGTGTGTGTGTGTGTGTGTGTGTGTGTGTGTGTGTGTGTGTGTGTGTGTGTGTGTGTGTGTGTGTGTGTGTGTATACACGTCGCTTTTATGGTCTACGCTTGACAGCAGCTTTTTACATGCAACACCCTATTTACCCTGCAGAAGTATAAGACACGTATAGTGGCTGACGTCAGGTCGCCTTCAGGCAGGAGATCCTGCAGGATGTTCTTCGTGTTTCACTGTTGCAGTCATTACATTTGGGATAATCTGCTGGCGAGTTGCCCTCAGTCGGCCTGAATATCAAAGTCTTGGGTCCTGCGTCGGTTGCTGTCTCCTCTTCCATGACGTCAGGTCGTCAGAGGTTTAAAACATGCAGTCGACGCCATTTTATTCAGTCTTTCTTGCCGCGTGGTGCCCGAAGCAGAAGCAGTTCGCAAGTGCTGGTCGGCCGACTCCTGAAATTTTCACTTTCGAATTTCAGAACCAAAGTCTTCAATTAAAGCTAAATTCCCCGTTGGGGAAACTTTTTCTTGCTCCTTACCAATGTCAGTAAAAGTTAATAATTGCATTACTTGTGGGAAGCAAATACCTCATAAGGATTTTCATTTGTACTGTATTCCTTGCCTAGGCCCAGATCATAACGTGCCTTGCTGTCAGTTTTGTGCTACATTTAACCAATGCACTGTTAAGTGTCGGTATATTTTTGCTTCAAAATATTTTGGATCCAGATTTAATTACCCTGAAATGTCGTCGGATAGCAGTCCGACTACCAGGGTACACAAAAAATGCAAAGAAAAAGACAGAGACAGACCGTCGAGGTCCAAAACCGACGACGAAACTTCTAAGCCAGTTGCCGGTTCGCCAGTACTCAGTGAGGTGCTTTCGCAGTCCCGGCTACCTGCTACGTTTGAGTTGCAGGCCTCTACCGAGACCCATGCGAAGTCCGGTATGCCGCGAGATTCTCAGAGTATTGACACCCTGGATGACTCTCTTTCGGATGGTTCCAGAGCTGCTGAGCAGGCACCAGCTTCTGAGGGTGTTTTCAGGACTCAACATTTTTATATAAAACCGACGCCAGCTTCAAAAACAAAAACAAAATCAACTTCTAAGTCTAAAAAAACTGACGCATGAGCCACGTGCTCAGGCCCCTATGCCTAAAAAACAGATGATCAAAATGGCTGAGGACTTAATTACCTTGATCAGGGGTTCCACCCCCCCCCCCACCCCCCGCTAGGAGGCCTAGGCAAGACACTGAATATGAATCTTCAGATCAGGTTTCTCTTTCTTCTGATTCTTCTTCTGATCAGGGATTTTCTATACCACCCTATGAGGATTCAGATGCAGAATAATCCATTCCATCTGCATCTCCTCCTGAGGATTATTCTTTTGGAGAAACCTTGCATACTTTAAGGGAACATTTTCACTGGGAGAGTCAGGATTTCTCTGAATCAAAAATGAGGCTTAGGGATTTCCTCCTCCTTCCTCAGCATAGGCCTTTGGCTATACCTCCTGTATTAGACATCGTTGATGATGTGTTTTCGGAATCAAGCATGACTCCTGATTCCCTACTTCCGGCTCCTAGTAAGCCAGACGGATATTACAGGGTTCCTGACTCCCACAAATTTCTATTCAAAAATCCTGCTGCTGATCCTGAAACTATCTCACAGGGTCCCAAAGGTGTAAAGGCCTCTACAGCCAAAGATCCTACCCCCTCTGATAGAGATTCCAGGGCGCTAGATAGATGGGGAAAGAAGGTTTATACGTCTGCAACCTTGGCAATTAGGGCCTTAAACTGCCAGTTTCATATACTTAAATATCAACAACATGTTATGAGCCTATTGAAACAGAAAATTATGTTGATTTCTGATTGTGTGGAAAATAAAGAATTACAGGAATTATTGCATGCAGCAGAACAGGTTGGAAAGCATACTTTGCAATGTGGTTTTGATTCCTTGGAGGCCTCTTGCAGGGCCACAGTTACTGGATCTGTGATTAGAAGGCATGCTTGGCTCAAGGAGCAAAATCTGCCTGATCATGTTAAAGCTAAATTGTTGGATGCACCTTTACAGCATGATACTCTGTTTGGTAATAAGGCAGAAGAGGTTTTAAAGAAAATGGAAGACAAAACTATATCTATGCAAACTGTAAAACATTTCTTACAAGTGCAGCCACCCAGATTCTGTAAGCACTGGCCTACTAAGAATTGGTCCTTTCTTGTGTCCAACAGAGCCTCTCAAGGCAAATCCAGGTGCCCAAAAGGTTCTAGATGTCAAACACAGGGTTCTTACAGGTCAAAGCAATGGGGTGCCTGTACCTCCAAATCTGGAGGAAACAAAGCACAACCCTACAGTAAGCAGTCTCAATGACTTCCCTCTACCATCACCAAGCACTTATCTTTTGGCAGCCCCATTGGGGGGAAATTAGCACTTCATGCTCAAAATTGGCAGTTAATTACCCAGGACAAGTGGGTATTAAACATAGTATCACAGAGGTACAGATTTCATTTCCATACTTTGCCAGTTCCAAACGGTTGGCCAGATCTGCCACAAAATCAATGGGCAGAGGCTCACAAACAAGTTACGTCCCTCATGGATATGGGGGCTTTCAACCAGTACCAGAACAGGAAAAAGGACAAGGTTTTTATTCAAGACTGTTCCTGGTATCCAGAAAAGACAATGACTGGCTCCCAGTACTGGACTTATCGATTTTGAACACGTTCTTGGACATTCCAAAATTCAAAATGCTGACTTTACAACAGCTACTGCCCATGCTGGGCAAGAACGCTTGGTTAGTGACTCTAGACTTAACTTATTACATCCGAGTGACGCCTCCAGGTGCATATGCAGTTACCTCCTACTGCTCCTCTAGGCGTCAAATATTACTTGTTCATACTGCATTAATAATTCCAAAATCATGCTACATACAAAGTATCAGAATATTTTATCTTGAAGCTTACATGATGGCAAACACAATTGTATTGATATCTGACCTCTGTCAGTGAATGTTTGCTAGAATTGTAAGGTGATAATTTAATTTTTAAAGGCTCAGGCCACACCCACTAGGAGTTAAAGGTACACACTCAAAAGAGCTGTACTGGAGGGAATGAGGCATACCTGCATATCCCAGTAAGGGAATCGTGCAGAAGATATCTCTGCTTCAAGGCAGGTTTTATGCATTACCAATTCTCTGCACTGCCCTTTGGCTTATCTACTGTGCCCAGGGTCTTTACAAAGTACCTGGCACCAGTAATTGCATTTTGCAGACAAAGAAGCATACAAATCTAGCCGTACTTGGATGACTGTCTCATTTAAGCAGAAAACAAGGACATTCTTCTTCAACATGTGACGTTTGTAAAAAGGTTCCTAACATGCCTAGGGTACACAATAAACGAAAAGAAATCACAACTGGTACCCTCTCAAAAAATTACATTCCTGGGTGCAAGTTTGAATACAACTGCCCAGATGGCTTACCTTACGCCAGACAAACAAAGGCAACTGACTATATACTTAAAACAGATGGCAACAAAAACCCAGTTATGTGCAAGACAAATTCTGCAGGCTTTGGGGTTCATGGCATCCTGCATTCTACTAATTCCATATGCAAGACTGCATATGAGTAAACTTCAGTGGTATCTAAAAAGTTTGTGGAGTCAACATTGTCACAGTCTGGAAACAATGATTCCTCTCATTCCTTGCCTACAGCAGGAGTTTCTTTGGTGGGGAGAGACATGTCACCAAAACAAGGGACGGCCTTTCACTCTACCCCCTACCACCCAAACCCTAACTACAGATGCATCAGACTATGCTTGGGGGGCCCACCTGGCAGGGAGATGCATTCAGGGCATATGAAACCCAAAACAAAGGCATCTGCATATCAACCAGAAAGAGATGCTAGCTGTTCAGAATGCCCAGACAGCCTTCAAGGACTTACTTCATCCAGGACAACTACTGATAAAGACGGACAACACCACGGTTATGTGGTACATAAGCAGGAGGGTACACATTCCTACCCCCTTTGCAGACTAGCCATGGCATTGTGGGACACAGCCTTGACTTACCAAGTACATCTTCAAGCTCAGTTCCGGTCGGGAAAACAAAATACTCTGGCAGAAGACCTAAGCAGGAAATCTTATGGACCCTCACGAGTGGAAACTGGATCCACAAGTCTTCAGCATGGTAACACAGAAACGGGGGAGCTCAGACATAGATCTATTTGCCTCTCCCCAAAATTATCAACTGGACAAATTCTGCACAAGGACTTATCACAGACAAGCATGGAAAGTGGATGCCCTATCCTTCAGTTGGAAAACCTATCAGTCAACGCCTTTCCTCCTCTGCCTCTTCCCCCCAAGGTCTTACTAAAGGTCAGACAGGAAAACCAAAAATGATCCTAATTGCTCTGGACTGGCCTCGCCAGCACTGGTACCCAATTCTAAGGAATATGTCTCAACTCCCTCCTTGGTACTTGCCTCAAATACATCATCTACTATCTCAGCAGAACAATCAAATTCTGCACACTCAGCTCCAAACTCTGAACCTGGCAGCATGGCTGATCATGTATTATTCAAACAACACCTCTCAGTAAATCTGTGATGGATGTCATTTTGGAAGCCAGAAGGCCTGGTACTAGAAAATGTTATGCTGATAAATGGAATTCTGTGCTTGGAACCAAGCACAAGGAACAGACACATCAAAACCAAATATTCCTCAGATTTTACAATACTTGACTGAGATGCTTGGCAAGGGCCTATCTTTTTCTTCAATAAAAATCCATGCCTCTGCCATCTCGGCTCATTACAACACGGAGCCTCCCATCTTTTCTTATCCTCTGCTAAAACAGTACCTTAGAGGGGCCAAAAATTGAAGGCCTCCCCGAAGATCACCAACTCCTGCATGGGACCTCAATTTTGTGCTGGAAAAACTCACCCTGCCTCCTTTTGAACCAGCAGCTACAGCGGATATAAAGTTTTTATCTTGGAAAACGGCTTTCCTTTTGGCAATCACTTCAGCAAGAAGGGTTTCAGAACTACAGGCCCTCATGGCTGTGGAGCTTTTTATTACATTTTACCTGGACAGGGTGTCCCTCAGTACCAACCCTTCCTTTATGCCTATGGTGGTATCCAGTGTGGCTCTTAACCAAACTATTCACCTGCCAACATTTTACCCAAATCCTCAGAACAAGGGTGAGCGGATTCTGCATTCATTGGACGTACACAGACAGCTAAGATTCTACTTAAACAGGACAAAATCTCTAAGAAAATCTGAGCAACTACTGGTGGCATTTGCTGCAGGATCAGAGGGGAAGGCTATATCAAAGCAGACTATTTCTAAGTGGATAAGCCACTGCATTCGTTTCTGCTACTTGCATCATGGTAACGGGAGTCAGGTCACATTCCACCAGGGCTGCCTCTACCTCAGCAGCCTTTCTCAGAGGAGTTCCAAGCAAAGACATTCTAGAAGCTGCTACTTGGAGCTCTGTTCATACTTTTACAAAGCATTATCATTTGCCTCTCTTCTCTAAGTCCAGGGCAGGCTTTGCCACTGCAGTTCTGCAGGGCCTTATAGCCACTCCTAATGCTATTTAGTTCCATCCTCCCATCCATAGCCTTGGGATTCTACCCAAATGTAATTACTGCAACAGTGAAACACGAAGAACATAGTACAGTTGTGTACACTTACCATAAATGTAGATGTTCGAGTGTATTCACTGTTGCACTCCGGGTTACCCACCCGCCATCTCCCTTTTTTCTAGAACTTCTCTTTCCTTCACTATATTCTAAAGCCTTTGTGGTGTATTTGCTTTTAGATGAAGGAAAAGTTTATATTGCTAAAAGTGCATTTACATATATATATATATTTTTTTTTTTTTTGCTCCCCATTTGGGGGGCACCTGACATCTGGGGCAAGAAAAACAAAATAATATTAAAAAAACTGAATAAAATGGCATCAGCTGCATGTTTTATACCCCTGACGACCTGATGTCATGGAAGAGGAGACAGCAACCGACGCAGGACCCAAGACTTTGACATTCAGACCGACTGAGGGCAACCTGCCAGCAGATTAGCCCAAATGTAATGACTGCAACAGTGAATACACTCAAACATCTACATTTATGGTAAGTGTACACAACTGTACTTTAAGAATACTGCAGCAGTGAAAAGAAGGACATCTATGGTTATGGTAAGATAGATTTTTTACAGCTATTCTTTCTCCTTAAAGGTCTGCATCCAAAATCCCAGTCTCTCCCTGTTACTTGACTTGAGCTTCCCCCCGTTTCATCACCATTTCTTTCCACTTTGAATTATAGTTTTCTGCTTATGGTATGTATAGGAACCTTAACTGTGTTGCTCTGAAGTACCTCTTCATTGCTGGTAATCCCAATTTTCCCTGTTCTATTGGAAGATTAAGTTTATCCCACTTGACTCTTGCCATCTCCCCCCCCCCCCCCCAGAGAAAATCCTTCAGCTCTTTATTAATTGCTACCCATAACTTCTCTGGTTGATAAAAATATACCTGGCCAGTGTACAAGACTAAAGGGACTAAAACATTTTAACTGCTTGTATCTTGCTATTAATATCCATATAGCAGAGCTTCCATTTTTTCAGTTTTTATATCATCTTTTGTTTAGTCTCTTCCCACATATCCTTAGCTGCCACACCAATATTATTTTAATCCACATTTCTAAATACTTCATACTGTCATGTCCCCATAAATATGGATATTGCTGAACTAGTTCATATGTGGATACATAATTTACCACTATTGCTTTTGTTTTTGCTTCATTGATTTTGAAGTGTGTCTCTCATTTTGTCAGGTATAAAATAATGTCATCTCCAGATAGCCAGCTTTTCTTGACTACCATACTAGTTGTATTCTTGAATATCTGAGTCTCTTATTTTCTTTGCCAGTTGTTCTAAATATAATGCAAATAACAAAGGGGAGAGAGGACCCCACCTACTTTAACTTTTGCCTCTGATCCTTAATAAATCCTCCCAATCAACCTTATAATTTTATCAAGGAATGCAAATGCTTCCATAGCTATGCTCATAAAAATCCCAGCTTACTGTGTCAAATGCTTTCTCTGCATCAAGACTCACCAGCAACAGTGGTCTTTTCTTGCATTCTGCTTCCCTGTGGATCATCACTGTTCTGTTTGTGTTGCCAGATGTTTGCCTCCCCTCCAGAAAACCAGGTTGATCCATATCTATCAGTTTTGGCATCACATTTGCCATCCTTTTAGCTATTATAGACATAAGCATTTTATAATCAATGATTTAGTAGTGAAATGGGCCTATATGAAGCTGGATACGATGGATCTTTACCCTCTTTAGGCAGTGCAGCTACTATCACTTTCTTCCAGGATGTTGGTACTTCTCTTAAAATACTGTTAAACAAAACCTTCCATTTCTTAATCAGTTTTTCCCTCCTAGCTTCCAAACTTCCAGAAGAATACCATGTAATCCTGGGGACTTTGTAGATTGGCTATACATCACCATTTTGATCTCACCTCCTCCTATCCTAACTGTTAGTAATTGGGCCTCCTTTCCCTCTAGCCGTGGCATATTTAATTCTCATCTCCTCTCCTCCTATCCTAACTGTTAGTAATTGGGCCTCCTTTCCCTCTAGCCTTGGCATATTTAATTCTCAATCTCCTCTCCTCCTATCCTACCTGTTAGTAATTGGGCTTCCTTTCCCTCTAGCCGTGGCATATTTAATTCTCATCTCCTCTCCTCCTATCCTAACTGTTAGTAATTGGGCCTCCTTTCCCTCTAGCCTTGGCATATTTAATTCTCATCTCCTCTCCTCCTATCCTAACTGTTAGTAATTGGGCCTCCTTTTCCTCTAGCCTTGGCATATTTAATTCTCATCTCCTCTCCTCCTATCCTAACTGTTAGTAATTGGGCCTCCTTTCCCTCTAGCCTTGGCATATTTAATTCTCATCTCCTCTCCTCCTATCCTAACTGTTAGTAATTGGGCCTCCTTTCCCTCTAGCCTTGGCATATTTAATTCTCATCTCCTCTCCTCCTATCCTAACTGTTAGTAATTGAGCCTCCTTTCCCTCTAGCCTTGGCATATTTAATTCTCATCTCCTCTTATCCTAACTGTTAGTAATTGAGCCTCCTTTCCCTCTAGCCTTGGCATATTTCATTCTCAATCTCCTCTCTTCCTATCCTAACTGTTAGTAATTGGGCCTCCTTTCCCTCTAGCCTTGGCATATTTAATGGTCATCTCCTCTCCTCCTATTCTAACTGTTAGTAATTGAGCCTCCTTTCCCTCTAGCCTTGACATATTTAATTCTTACATAAACATTTCCATTTGTATCTTTTCTTGATTTCCATATTTCTCTGCTTTATACAGACTTTCATGGAGTTTCTGAAAATGTTTTAATACTTCTACAGGATCCATAGTTATCTTCCTTGTAATAGGCTCCCTAAGCTTGGCGACAGCCCTTTCTGCTTTCTGTTGTCTGAGTTGTGCTAAAAGTTTTTTTGCTCTAGAGTTATCAAAAGCAGCTGCTTAACAGCAGTCTTTCTAAACGCATGCATATTGTCAAAGTGTAGTACCTTGTTTTCTCTTTAGCATTCTGTAATTGCTTTTCTTGTTCTGAAAGATTCCCCCTATTTTGCAATACTTTAAAATTTGTCAGTCCATCTAAGTAATTCTTGTTACTTCTTAACCATATCTTCCTTTCCACCCTATTTTTAAGTTCCATTTTAATTTTATCCCACTCCCTAGCTATATTTTCAGAAGAAGTTTCTATCTTCTCTAATAGCTCCTGAATAATTTCCACTATTTTTAGAAGAAATTTATGTAATCTCTAATAGCTTCTGAATAATTCCCACTACCCATTCCTTAAATTCCTTTCTTTTTAACAGATAAGTAGGAAAGCACCAGTGGTGTTGCGGTAGCGTTGTCGCCTCATAGCATGACGTTGTCCCGTTCGATTCTCAGCTAGAGCGTCTTCTGTGTGGAGGCATACGTGAATGGGGCGTACCTTCGTTGAAGGTTGTGCATCACGGCTGGTAACCCGGTACGTAAAAATCCACTACCAAGCATTAGCGGACTGGAGTTCCACTGGAGTGACCCCTAACCAGGAAAAGCCGAAAGACACAAACAAACCCTGTTTTTTATTTATTATTGGCATGTGGTTTGAAACAGTTATTGGGTGCTTATCCAGACTTTCAATTAAATGCACATTTTCCTGTGAACTATAAATTCTGTCTAGCGTAGTCCAGTTTTTGTTTCTTAGGGAAAAATATGTAAATTCACTCCAAATTCCTAGTAGTAAATTCTTATCTTCCATGCCAAATGTTTTCATAAATGTCTTTAAAAATCTAACCTTCTTTGTTATATTTCCCCTTTCTGGGCCCTCAGACACATCTTCACTGTTGCAAATCAGTCAAAGTCCAGGCCTCATCTGTAAGTAATATTCCTTGCTGAAAGCTAATTATTTCTCCCAGAATATTCTTCATCTCTGTCATAGCAGTTTTCAGTGGAATATAAATACATGCCAGTGTAATCCTTCTCCCTTGCCAGTAGCCCTTTAGTACTACAAATCTACCATTATTTTTTTTCCTCTTTTGTTACTGTTGGGGCCCCTTTTGTCATAGGATCATAGGAGGTTACTGGGCTATTGGCCCTGAGGCCGTTATAAGCCAAGCCCAGAGTTTAGCTCATGTTTAGACAAATCAGCACCTGATGCCCTTGTCTAGCAGGGACATGGTGGAATCCCAGGGGTATAGTTTCTGTTTCTCATCCAGTTATCCAGGTTGTGCTGAAAAAGTGGTAAAGAACTACTCTGGTTGATGTGGAGAGGGAGTCTATTCCATAGATGGGGGGAGTCTCTGGGACACAAATCTGTCCCACCAACAAGTCTTGTTGATGTGAGAGTAACGAACAGGTTAAAAATGGATTTCAGTGGATTTTTTCTGAAAATGTAAAATAAATATTCTGCATTGCAGTGTGTAGAGTGCACTTAGTTTGAACTCTTGTCAAAAACATATAGCTTGGCATACATTATTAATAAGAATCAGAAGTAAAATGTTTTATCTTATAAACTGTGCAGCTTGTGAAATTTATTATCTACAAGCAGGACAAGACGAACTCTTGTATGCAACTGTGTCTCGTCAATATGATACGCAAGATAGGCCAAGGATGAAAGGAGTTATTCTTCAGGAACAGAATGTTTAAGATATGGAAAACAAACTGTCAGCAGACTAGCTTGAGAGGAAAGACATATTATTCTGGCAAATTTCCAAAACTGCTGATGCAGGCAGAAAAGACACTATAAAAATTGGGGCTTTTTCTTTGGTAGGAGAGATTGATTATTCTAAGCTGAAGTACGATTTTGTTATATGTGTATACCTTTCATTGTTAAACTAGCTGTCTCCTTCACATGCAGAGTAAACGAATGTCATAACATCGAAACTGAATAGTGTAGTACAACTTTAAAATTTTACAGTGGCGAGACCAGTCCAGTGCTAACAACCGGGGGGGGGGGGGGTGACCTGAAGAGGTGCCTCTCACAGTATGACATTCCAGTGCAGACTTTTTTAGAATCAGTTCTTCTCTTCCTAAAACTTTGTCCATTGACTGGAGAACAAACACTGCAGCGCAGTACAGGGCAGTATGGTAATTCTTCTTCAGACAGTTGGTGATATACGGATTGCGAGTCTTACTGCCGAAATTCGCTTCACCAGCATCTAGTGAAAGACAGCAAAACATTCTCCCACAACTGATCTTGTCAAGACTGGCCACCTTATCCTGAACATTTGTGGTAAATATTTTCTTGTTTTTCTATTAACAATGGATGCAATTCATGAAAATGCCAAGAAGCACACTGTTGATGTGTCTAAATCATATGTAAATGTGTGGAATTATTTAAATACATAGTATAAGCGTCATGTTAGCACCTGTAGGTCTTTACTACGTAAGGCAGAATTTATTGTACAAAACCTAGAACACAACCAGGATAAAGCATGCTTGAAGCACATACAATGGTTCCTGTTTATATATATATATCCTGTTGCAGAAGATTTATTAGAGAGTGATGCAAATGTCAAAGTTTGTACTTTACAGTCTGATTTGCAGGAGTTTAAAGATTGGATTGCTAAAGGTTAGCAACCAGCAAGATCTTGACCACATGGATCACTTTCAGGCTTACTGTGATAAATGGAATGCGTCTGGTAAAATGCATACTGACACTGCTGAATGTACAAAGGAATTTTCTCAGTTTTTGAAAGTCTCAAAGACTGAAGTTAAATGTTAGTGAAGTAAGGGGAAGGGGGCGTGGGAGATTGGGAGATGGATTAATCAGGGACAGCAAGTCCCACAGTGGGTAATAGGACAATCTTATCAAGGGCAAGTTGTACAGGGGCAACAATGGGCAACATCAGCTCCCCTAGCCACTCAGTTAGCTTTTCAAGTTACTCAATCTGTAGAGGGTCTTCCAAAGAGACAGCCTATTTGTTATTCCAGTAAACAGGTAGGTCATGCTAAAAACGATTATAAATATTATCGCAGATGGCACCAGGAACAAGAGGCAAAGGGTAAGTTTCTTACCGTGAAAAATTTTAATAAGCCACGTGTACCACGACAGCAACAGGTAATGCAGCCAGAAGTACAAACACAGCAGTACACTCCACAACAATATGTGACAGAGGGTAATAGGGGACTACAGCAACAAACCCTGTATACCACAAACACTCAATTCCCAGTACAGCAAAGGGATGGTGTGACACCTAGTGTCAATGTACAAAGTAATATTGTTAGCACACAGGATACAACTGTTCTTTCTAACTTTGTTCCTGAGGATCCAGTAAATCCTAATTATCAGCAGCAAACAGCTCTGCATCATATACTTGGACAAATACTATAAGGTCTAGAATCTGATGATTCTGTTCTACATTACATTAATGACACACTAATACAGTCTGAAACAAAAGAACAGCATTTAGCTAAAGTGACACTTGTCCTTCAAACACTGCAGTATGCCAAAACATGTATGACATGCTTTCTAGCCAGAAAGAATTTCCCTTTCTGGAGTGGGGACCAAAGGAAAATACGTCTTTTTATGATTTAAAGGCAACATTGGCCAAGGCTGCAGAACTAGTAGCTCCAAGTCTAACATGTCCCTTTGTGTTACAGGCAGCAGCTGGACCCAACACACACTCTGTTGTGCTTCTACAGGAGTGGCCCTAGGGCTCTGATTCTAGAGTGGAAAAGACTTTACGCCCCATTACATTCTTCAGTGAAAAGATGACCCGTGTTGAGAGGGGATATCACCGGTGCATTCAGCAACTTTCGGTCATTTACTGGGGTTTAAAACAAACTGAATACTTAACAGCTTTTTCCAAAGACATTATAGTACAGACACCACATTATGCCATACAGGCTTTGGTAAATGAGACTCAGTTAAATAAACTGATTGATGACGTCAGTCAAGCAATGTTTGCAAAATGGTTGGCATTATTTAGTGTCAAGCAAGTTAAATAAAGGCAGGAGATAAGTTTTACTTGTCTAACTTCATGGGATATGAAGAAAAACGACACAAATGCATTAGGCACATTTCAAATCCAGAAAAGCCCATTCTGTCTCCTGATTTTCAGGAAGATAGCCCATCCGTCTTTGTTGACGGTGCTCGATTTTGGGACAATGGACAATATCAGACTGGATTTGCAGTAGTAACAGAAGACCCTTCTATAGGACAGCCAACTCTGATTCAGTTACCGGGACACATGTCTGCTCAGTGAGCTGAACTGGAAGCAGTTCTTTATGTTACAGCATTTTCCACCTGTCAGTATTTTTTCAGACAGTGCATACATAGTTAATTCTCTGTGGCTGCATATGTCTACATGGGCAAGGAGAGGGTTTGTTGATAATATGGGCAAACCACTCAAGCATACTTCAGTGTTACAGACTATTTGGAATTTGGTTCGTAGTCAGTCACTTGTGGGCTATGCTAATCAAATGGCAAAAAAAGCAGCCAAGGAAGGAATGCAGTTGTATCCTACAGAACACATTTCTGGTGTCCCAGATAAAACCACTGCAGTACATGCCATGCAGACATTTTCAGCTCAAATTTTGCAGCATGATTTGCTGCAGATGTAAACTACATTTGGACTGCAGGAAGAGTTAGAAAAATGTACTCTTGTAGGAGAAGGTCCAGGTCAATATTATGCAAAATGTTTTGAAGACTGTTCTAGTCTTCCTTATATACCGTACCAACAGGCACGACAGTTAGTGAAATTTGAACATCAGGTATTGGGACATTTGGGTACACAAAAGTTATGGTTCATTGTAAAGAACAAGTACTGGCATCCACAGGTAAAAGAAATGTGTGATTTAGTGCATGCTGAATGTTTAATATGTTTGCAGGTTAATGCTCAATTGAAAAGTTATGAAGGGTAACTCCAGCGGATGGACCTTTGTATGCCATCCAAATTGACTTTGCAGGTCCATTATCCCCAGCTAAAGGTGGGTACAGGTATCTTCTAGTAGTAGTTGATCTTCTAGTAGTAGTTGATGTTTTTTTCAAAATGAGTAGAAGCAATTCCTACAAAAACAATGACGGCTAAGGCTAGAGCAGAAGCCTTATGAAATTTTTTTTTTGTCATTGGGGATGGCCATGAGTTATCGAATCCGATAACGGGCCACAATTTGTCAGTAAACTTGATGAAAGCTTTGTGTGATTTGCTTGGTATCTAGCAACAATTTCATGTTCCTTAAAGAATGAACAGGTCTCTTAAGGAACGCCTTAAGAAAGCCTGCTTGGAAGAAGGTGTAAATTGGGTAAAACATTTGCCTGGAATCTTTCTGGGTGTCAGAGCAACTCCACACAGTAAAACAGGGATTTCACCTTTTGAAGTCATGACAGGCAGGAAAATGCCTGTACAGTTGCCATTCGATCCATCTGTTAGTACAAGCAGACCATTATTAGAAATTGCACAGCATCAACAATGGTTAAAGAATATTTCTGAATTGCGTCAAAGCCTATCAAAAATGCAAGCATTCAAATTACGGTCAAAGGATCCTGTTATGCCAGAAGAAAACCTTCCCTCTGGAACATAGGTCTTAGTCAAGACGTTCCAGACGGATGGTCAATGGGATAGTAATTGGCAAGGACCCTCTGAAATAATTGCTCATTTAAGACCTCTAGTGTACAAAGTTAAAGGAAAGAAAAAAAGTAAAATGATTCTTGTTCATAGAGATCAGTTGAAAGTCATTAAGTGACTTCATGTTTTGAGTGTTTTTTTTGTTTGTTTTTTTTTGCAGACTCATGGCAAATGCCAAGCCTGATATTATTGTAAAAGTATTCTGTATTATGAAGCATTAAGCATCATTGCAAAAGATAAATTACTTAGTTTGGCTAAAAAGACCAAAAAAGACACTTCTCACAATTGGTGGGATATCTTTACTGGTTGGTCAAAATCAGAAAAAAAACTATTAAGTTGGTTGATACTTCCTGTATTAGTAGTGTTAGGCATTATAGTCATATTAACTGTCTGAAATTGCTACGTAAGTTGCCATTTGCGGAAAACTTATGGAATCCAACAAGTCATGATGGTTAACCTAGATAAATTGGAAAAGGTTTCAATATGTACAACTAAAGTCAAAAATGGACAGTCATTTTCCACTTTTTAAATGAAAAGAGGGAATTGTGAGAGTAACGAACAGGTTAAAAATGTATTTCAGTGGATTTTTTCTGAAAATGTAAAATAAATATTCTGCATTTCAGTGTGTAGAGTGCACTTAGTTTGAACTCTTGGCAAAAACATATAGCATGGCATTCATTGTTAATAAGAATCAGAAGTAAAATGTTTTATCTCTTATAAACTGTGCAGCTTGTGAAATTTATCTACAAGCAGGACAAGACGAACTCTTGTATGCAACTGTGTCTCGTCAATATGATACGCAAGATAGGCCATTGACGAAAGGTGTTATTCTTCGGGAACAGAATGTTTAAGATATGGAAACTGTCAGCAGACCAGCTTGAGAGGAAAGACGTATTATTCTGGCAAATTTCCAAAACTGCTGATGCAGGTAGAAAAGACACTATAAAGATTGGGACTTTTTCTTTGGTAGGAGAGAGACTGATTATTCTAAGCTGAAGTATGGTTTTGTTATATTTGTATCTTTCATTGTTAAACTAGATGTCTACTTCGTATGCAGAATAAACAAATGTTATAACAGCAGAACTGTCTCAGTGTTTTTCACTGAGTAGAGGTACAGACTACCTGAATAGTGTAGTACAACTTTAAAATTTTACAGTTGTCAGACCAGGTTGAGGCTGCACGTGCAGGTTACTCAAGTGGAGCTTGACTTGCGGGTATGCAGCAGTCCCATCAAGGTGGGGTCTGTGATCGCCTTGTATGCCAGACAGAGGTCACTTCTGAGGAGTCTGCATGAAACTTATTAGAGGGATAGGGCTTTTAGCCTATCTGTGTATGGTAGATGTTTGAGGCTCTGGATTCTCCTGGTGAGGAACCTTTGGGGTCTCTCCAGCTGCTACACGTGCTTTGCAAGGTACATGCCGAAAGGGGTGTTGTACTCAATAATGGTCCTTATAAGGGAAGAATACAGGGATGTTATGACCTTCCCTGTCCCTGGATGAGATACCCTTACTTATGAGGTGGGCCATGTAGAAGGCTTTCTGTACAACATAAGCAACATGGTGGTCAGAAATCAGGTTGCTATTAACCTGGGTGCACAAATCCCTCACGACTGATTGTGTGCTTAGGATGGTGTTGTTAATGTGATAATTTGTGGGGACGTCACTCTCCCCAAAGGGGACGATGATGCCTTTTTTGGTATTCAGCTTGAGACCATGTTTCTGGCACCAGTCATTTGTCTGAGTGAGACCCTCTTGGAGGATGTCCACATCACTAGGAAAATTGATGACAGCACTCAGCTTGCAGTCATCTGCAAACTTGGTTAGCCATAGCCCTCTGGTTTTGGCCTGCACCTCAGAAACGTATATCCCAAATAAGAGGCACCAAGGCCCCAAGACTGCATCCTGGGCTACACCACTTGTTATGGGTCTACTGCTTGAGGTGGCTTCCCCTATTTTGATTAGGTGAGTTCTATCAGTGAGCCAGTTTGCTACCCATCTGGTAACATATGGATTGATACCTAGTTGAGAGAGTTTATCTATTATGCCCGAGTGGGGAATAGTGTCAAAGGCTTTAGCCAGGTCAAGGTAGGCGGTGTGCACCGTCTTCACCTCGTCCATGGTTTGTTGACTGTCTCAAAGAAGTCAACCAGATTTAGCAAACATGACCTGATGTAGATTAATACTAAGTCCAAGATATTATCACCTCTTGTGGGGGTATCAACTATTGTTCCAAGGCATTTGCTTTGACAAAATCAAGGCATCTCTGGGCATTTGTGTTCTGGCATGAGTAGTTCTTCCAATCTATGTTTGGGAAGTTAGTCATGCAGGATCAGGGTAAAGGGTTGAATCTTGATAGATTCTAACAGGTCTAAATAGGCGGATTGGGCATCCAGATTTGGGGGGGCAGTAGCTAGCTATGATTTGAATAGGGGTCTTGTCAATGGTTAACTCCTGTGCATTATACTGTTTGACCAACCTGGAGGTGTGTATGTCTTTAATGTATATTGAAACTCCACCTCGTCTGGCTTTACTGCCCACAATTTGGGGTCTGAATGTATGGTAGGATGAGTAACCGGGTAAAGCTGAGGTGCTCTCCGCAGCTTTGAACCAGATTTCTGTGACTGCACAGATGTCAGCATTTTCCAAGAATGCTTGCAGTAAGTGCAGTTTCATGTTTAGACTCATAGCATTTAGTAGCATGATGTTTAATTTGTGTTTTGTTGAAAATTTTATGTTGGTAGTTTTAACCTCATCACTTTTCCTAAAAAAGGCACTATAGGGGAGGCAAGAGCCTTTGCCAGAAGCCTGAAGCCCAGGTGAGACTGATGCAGGCCATCTCTGGCAAAGCATCGTGGTCTGTCAAGTATATCTTCCCAGGCTGTCAGATACTGGATCCCCTGGAATGACACCAGAAATAAAGCCAATTGTTAAAGTTAATCATTTTCTGTTTGTATTGAGGCATCAGTCTGGGTAACGGCAGAATACTGCTTAAGGCTAGGGACATACCTGCCTGGGACACATAATCAGCAAGCTCAATCATGTCTTTGTTCATGTAGTCCAGGGAGGTACGTCTCAAGTCATTCACTTCAATATGGACTATGACAGAGTCATAACCGTACCTGTTGTTGAGATACTTGAGTGCGTTTGTGATATGGCGGATTCTTGCACCTGACAGACAACTAACCATGACTTTTTCCTTATCCAGCCTGGTGAGAGGCATATCTGTGTGTCTCACAATGGAGTCTCCTATGACTAATGTGTTGGGTTTATGGTGAAGCCTTAGTGGCTGCGAGGCACAAGTGTGTGGACTATGCGTGGTATGTGGTGTGGAGGGCTGTGGAGATTGCGTGTGTTTTTACCTCAGAGGTCTTCTTTGTTTGGGTATGTTTATGTGCAAGACCTCTGCATATATAGGTGTGTGTTATGTAGGTGTGGATGGTGTTTGAGCTGTAGTGATTGTGCTGGCAGTCTTTTCAGTGCCAGATATACTGGCTTGAGGGAGAGAGAGCTTGAACTTTAGGTTCCTAATGTAATTGCATCTGCCACAAATTGTGTTTCTAGGTGGTAGACGTAGATGATTGTCTTTGTACATGAGGCAGTTGCAGCACTGTCTCAGGATGCCCATATCAGCCAGACTGGCAGGAGAAACTGCAGGAAATTATCCATCCATATTTGTCAGAATCTGAGGGAGAAAGGCCAGGGAGAGCTAAAGGGTGGGCCTAAAGTCCAAGTGCTTAAACCAAAACTAAGAGCTTAGAATAACACTTAACAATTTAGACCGGTTATAAACAAGCAGCGTCTGTATCACATTATCAAAAGTTTACTACAGCAAATCAATAAAGGTCAAACTTTATTGATCGAAGTAGTAAAATATCAAAAAACAAAAAAAATAAATCAATTAAAAAAACTAACTAGCGTAAGCAGGGGGGCAAGCCCCCCACACCCCCCTACTTAAATACCAACTCCGAGACCGCACTACATTGAGGTAAACGGAAATCTCCTCCTTATGGATATTTCCATTTATCTGCGCGATGTTCTGACCTTTCGACATTGTCGTGCCGACAGTATCGTATTCAATATTGTCAGCTTACGGCAATGTGAAGTAGACCCAACAAGCAGTAGTAAATGCAACAGAAAAGATGCAGTTGAACACTTTTGAGAACAGGCAGCAAGTAGCAGGAAAAAGCAAAGCAAGATGAAGTAACAGAAGCAGTACAAAGAAACACAAATTAGAAAAATATAAGCAGCTGAATAAAGTGTATTTGTTTTTTATAAAGTGGAAAGAGAGAGAGAGAGAGAGCAGGAACAGAAGATAATTCAAGGTTAAGGGACTAAGGGGTGAGAGAGCAGGAATAGAAGATAATTCAAGGTTAAGGGACCTAAGGGGTTTGGCCTTCCCAGATGATCTCTGTATTAAGTAGAATGAGCTAAAGAGTTGGGACTGGGAGGAGTGTCCCAGATCAAATTTTACAGTAGGGTCAGGCAACTGCAAAAGCCACCACCTTTAAGAACACTACAACAGTAGGGTGGTAGGGTGGGAGGCTGGGAGAAAAAAGTTTCAGCACAGATCAGAAAACAAAATTCGGCTAGTAAATATATAAATAATTCAGTCAAGCAAAAAATAAAGACAGTGCAGAACACTGAACAGTTAGTTAAAATGCCAAAAAATATACTTATCAGCTCTATATTTCCAGATTGTTTGAGAAGCAGTCTGTCAGAACACAAGGAGATTCTGGCAATGATATTGCAATTAGTTCAAGTACTCCTCTCTTCCTCTGCCCCAGGTATTCTGCTGAATAACCATCCTGAAAACCTTTCTTTATCAAATGTATATGTTCAGGTCTGTTCAAGTGTGTCTTCTGTTGCATACTGTTTGCACTCTACATCTTTTAACTTCGTTCATTACTCTTTCTTTTTTGGATTTATCTGTGAGACCATTAACGTTTAAAGACATTATAGAAAGAATCGTATTCTTGAGGAATTATTATTCCTACCTTTTTATGTATAACAGCTTTTTTGTTAAGTGTCTAGTTCCAGCTTTTTGTGTTACATGCATGCACTGTTTGGCAGGTTAATCTTTTATACAACCATTTCTTGTCATCTCCATTTGAGTCTTTGTCACATCTTGCAGAGCTTTTTGTTTTATTGAAAACCTTCAAATAAAAGTACACACACACCCAGTAAAACCTACTAACTTAATAGTAACACACAAAACTATGTACATTTTCAAATATTAAAGTTTTACCCCTTTAATAGGAACATAAGTTCCAAACTGACAGCCACATACACGGACTCGAGCTAAACAGAAGGAAAGCTTATCCATGCTAACACACATGAGACTGCGATTCTATTAAATGTTGTCTGGTTTTGCCTTATCTTTATAGCTCTCCCAGCTGGGAAACACATGAATCCTTTCAGAAAACATTTTCTCCAAGCCATTTCTCTTTATCAGATTGTCTGCTAGTGATATGAAAACTAGTTACAGGACTGTTTACCAGAAAAAAAGATATTGTATTATTTATATTCTGTTTCATTTATTGGCTTTCTGTCAAAACTTGTTGCTGTATAAAGCTAATACAGTTATTCCCCTATGCAAGAATGAGAAAACGCACACTAATTTTTATTTTGTCATGCTCTTAACCAGCCCTTTTTTCCTTTTTTTTTTACATTGCATTGCCTACATATCGTAAAACTAAACTAGGAGAAAGAGAGAAGGGAGAAAGAAACAAAAAGAATAAACAGAACCAATTATTTACATTAGTATCTCCATTACACTTAAAAATAACTGAAAAAAACTTGACTTTATAACATGCAGACAAAATCATGCACCACTTAAGTAGTGCTGTTAAGAAAAAAATTTGTTTTACTTGCAGTTAACTCTCTCCCTCCTCTTCCCCTCTCCTGAGTATTGTTCAGAACATTAATGACATGAAGTAGGGCAATTCTGACCCTAACTCATGAACACACGCACATAGCACCATTGCCAAAACCTTTGTTATAAACAAAGTTACTGCGTACTCCTACTTGCCTACACCAGGCATCGAACTGTTCAACCCTTTGTGCCCTCTGCAAATCTTGCACCTGACCACGCTTGACAGCAGGAAAGGCATTTGATGAAGAGTAACTACATTCAGTGGTAGCAAGCATTATATTGCATTGAATGTTTTACATTTTTCCTAACTTTGTGTTAGGCATGTCACATGATCTGATGTTGTCCATGTCACTATTCCTCACTCTTGGGTATTGTATCTGACATCGGATCCGAGCTGGCAACTTTTTAGACAGCTTCTAGGCTCGAGCTCCTGCCACTCCCATGATCCCTTGCTGCCCTCTAACCCCTCTGATCTTGTTTGCTGCACTTAGTTACAGACGCAGATTTCTTGGCTCATGTTTTTGTATGGGATAAGTAGCTATTTTCTCCAAACGTTTTCAGTTTCTTTTCTGTAGTAGTAATAGTTTCTTGTTAGTGAGTAGTGTAGTGTTAGCTAGAGTTAGTTTTGGCACCCTTTTTATAGTGGCAGTTTGTTTTTCTTTCAGTTTTTCCCGGTTAGGGGTCGCCACAGTGGAACTCCTGTCCGCTAATGATTGGCAGTCAATTTTTATGGTGCCAAGGTGCCAGCCCGACGCCCAACCTTCAATGAAGGCACGCCCATTCACGCATGACTTTCGAATGCCACTCAACTGCGGGGAGGACATGCAGACTCCACACAGAAGGAGCTCCAGCTGAGAATCGAACAGAAGAGCCTCTTGCTGTGAGGCGACAATAATACAGCTGCACCACCGCGGCTTATCTTCTGGTTATTTTACCATTAGTGGTTGTTGTGTGTATAGTAATTCTAGTTATTCAGTAACTGTGTTTGTTAATCAGTTGGTTATTCCCGGTGCTAACTTGTGCTTGTTCTTTACTGGTTCTGTTTTTTCTGAGCATCCCTTTGGCTGTGGGTCTTTTATCATATTTGACAAGCCAACTGTCTTTAAAAGGTGCTCCTCGTGTGGTCGGAAGATGCTTGTCTGCTATTTGCACAATGAGCGTCTTCATTGCTTGGGCTCTGACCACCTGGAGGTTGAATGTGATATTTGTGCAGCATTCGATCCAGGGCTTTGGTCGAGCGTTGAAACAAACTTCTTTTAAAAGGATTAGCTCATGGGGTCCCTTGGCTCACTCCCCTGCCAAGTCTGGACCCTCTGAGCCCAAAAGAAAGGCACTTCCACTTCCGGCATCCTTCTCCTCTAAAAAGAGGAGGCTGTCAGAGCCTAGTGCCTTGGATCCGATCCCAGCCTTGACTCAGTCGGGTCAGACACCCTTAGATCCTAAGATCTGCCACTGTCGTGGATCCGGGGCTTCCGCTCCAAAGCCCTCTGACCTGAGATCATGGAAATCCACTCCCAGATCCAAGGTCTCTGGTTTGAGGCTTTCGGATCCTGTGTGATGTAGACCAGCCACAGATCCGGCTTCCTCGGATCCGAGGCATGTGGTATCCAAGTGTTCTGATACTACATGTGGTATCCAAGTGTTCTGATACTACCTTGTCTTCGGCTCCACGGAGTTCGGATCTAGGATCAGTGTTTGATCTCACGATTGTTATTGAGGATTCCCCCTCAGGTTCTGGCTTGGGACAGTATCCTTCCATCTCCAATCACAGAAGTCGTTCTTTAGAGGGGCAGTTGTCGGGATCTCGACACCCATCCCTGGCTAGGTCCTCCGCCTCCTCTAGGTCCTCAAGGAGTTTACTCTCTTCTGATATGGACTGGATGATAAGGTGCTTTCTCAAGGCTCGGATTGAGTTGGGGCTTCTTGTGTCCCCAGCCCATTTGGCTAGGGAGCCATCTCCTACCCTCTCTTTAACTTCTCATCCAACCAGGTTGTTTTCGGACTATCTGGCCATGAATCCCACAGAGAAGGGGGTGGGGATTTCAAGGGACATTTCTATCCCTGCCTTGTCTGAGTCCTTGACTCCCTTTGTTCGATCTCCCCCTGGGCAGGCAGAGTCCCAGGCCCGTGCTGTTGGGAGTTCCAGACATCTTTTCTTGGACTGGTCACTTCCTCTTGGTGCTTTGGCCCTTGACAGCTCAGGGTCGGTACTATTCGGAGGCCCTGAGGTTCTGGCCTGCTCTGGTCCTTCTCCCCAGGCGGGCTTTCCCGCCAGGAGTGCTGAAGGGGCATCATCCAGACTTCAGCCTTCCATGTCATAGAGAGGACCTTTTCCTCCCAGGGAGTTTCCTCCCCGGCCTTCCAGGGACCATCCCTGTCCCCCCTGAGCAGACCTCACTCATCCTATCCCAGGTCAACCCTCTTGAGCTAGCCTCCAGGTGGGAGTTACCCCACTCAGGGTCCCCCTGTCTTCTGAATCCTCCCCGGAACCACCCCTGGAGGAGATTCTTCAGAAGATATAGAGTAAGAGGAGACACTTGGACTCCCCTGCTGAGTTGCTTACAGAGGATATGGACTTCGATGAAGGGGATGGGTCCACGAGATGTTCATCGTGTTACACTGCTGCAGTCATTACACTTGGGTTATCCTGCCGTCAGGCGGTTCCCCAGTTGGCCTGAGTTCCAAAGTCTTGGTCTGGCGTCTGTTGCTGTCGCCTCCTCCCTGACATCAGTGCGACAGCGGTATATAAGATGCAGCCGACGCCATTTTCTTCAGACTTTCTTGCCACGTGGTGCCCGAAGCAGAAGCAGTTCGCAAGTGCCGGTCGGCGGACTCCTGAGATTTTCATTCCGAATCCAGAACCGAAGTCTTCTTAAAAAGCTAAGTACCCCGATGGGGAAACTTTTTCTTGCCTCAGACCGATGTCAGTAAAAGTTAATAACTGTATTTCTTGTGGGAAGCAAATACCTCATAAGGATTTCCACTCCTATTGTATTCCATGCCTAGGCCCTGACCACAATGTCACCGGTTGTCGGTTTTGTGCTAGGTTTAACAAGTGCACTATTAAACATCGGTTTGATTTTGCCCAACATTATTTTGGGAGAAAATTCAATTACACCATGCTGTTGGAACTTCCAGCAACCGGAATGCATAAAAAGCACAAGGACAGGCATCCGAGGCCCAAAACTGACGACGAGGCCTCTTCTAGGCCAGTCTCCGGTTCTCCGGTTTTCAGCGAGGTGCCTACTCAGCCCGACGACTGCTTCCACAGAACCACAGACCGCCTCCGACTCCCACGTGGAGCTGGCTGGGCCTTCGGATGCACTAGGGTTTCAGGTTTCCGATCCTAACCCTATAGAGGGAACCACAGTAGCTGAGCAATCCACAGCTACAGAGGGTGTTTTCAGCCCTACCCAGTTAACTATTAAACCCTCTGCTAAGCCTAAGCCCTCCTTAAAAGCAAACAGACACAACTCTCTCCAGGACAGGCTTCCATGCCTAAGAAACAAGTGCTAAAAATGGCCAAAGACCTAATCACCCTGATCAGGGGGTCCCATCCTCCTCCTGATAAAAGGCCCAAACAGGATGCAGACTATGAATCTTCTGACCAGGTGTCCATTTCCTCAGACTTTTCCTAGACCTAGGATATTCTTTACCCCCTTATGAGGATTCTGATGCTGAGGAATCAATTCCATCAGCCTCTCTGCCTGAGGACTACTCCTTTGGGGAAACCTTACATACCATGAGGGAACATTTCCATTGGGCAGGCCAGGATTACTCAGAATCCAAGAAAGTGCTCAGAGGCTTCCTTTTATTGCCTTTCTCAGGGACCCAAAGGGATTAAGGCCTCATCAGCAAAAAACCCAGTTCCCTCTGACAGAGATTCCAGAGCATTAGACAGATGGGGAAAGAAGGTATATATGTCTGCAACTTTAGCAATGAGAGCCTTGAATTGCCAGTTTCACATGCTAAAATATCAGCAATTTTTGATGTCTCATTTGAAACAAAAGATGCTTCCAGATTCAGATACTCATAATTTTAAAGAAATGCAGGATTTATTGCATGCAGCTGAACAAGTGGGAAAACATACTTTGCAATGTGGGTTTGATTCCTTAGAGGCCTCCTGTAGAGCAGAGTTACAGCCTCTGTCATTAGAAGGCATGCTTGGTTAAAAGAACATACGTTACCAGATCATGTTAAGGTCAAATTATTGGATGCACCTTTGCAGCGGGATGTGCTGTTTGGAGCTAAGGCAGAGGAGGTACTAAAGAAGATGGAGGATAAGGCAAAATCTATGCAAACAGTGAAAGATTTCTTACAGGTTCAGCCTCCTCGTTTTAGCAGAAATTGGCCAACAAAGAATTGGTCCTTTCCAGTCACAGACGGACCTCAAAGGGGCAGATACAGACGTCCAAGAGGTAGAGGTCAGGCACAAGGCCCTTACAGGCCTCGACAATGGGGTACACCAGGCCAGAAAGAAGGGGAAGACTGACCTCAACCTTATAAAAAGCAGCCTCAATGACTTTCCACTGCAGCTGCCAAACAGCTCTCTCTTGGCAGCCCCCTTAGTAGGAAAACTGGCACTTTTCTATCACAATTGGCATTGCATCACCAAAGACAAATGGGTTCTCAACATTGTATCTCAAGGTTACAGGTTCCACGTTCACACTCTGCCAAGATTAAAAGGAATGCCAAATCTGCCACCAAGTCAACGGGCAGAGGCTCAAAAACAAATTACAGCACTCATGGACATGAGCTATTCAAAAGGTGCCACCACAGGAGCAAGGACAAGGATTTTACTCAAGACTCTTTCTGGTTCCCAGAAAGGACAAAGCCTGGAGAGCCATTCTGGACCTTTCTTCTCTAAACACTTACCTGGATGTTCCGAAATTCAAAATGTTGACACTACAGCAGCTTCTTCCCATACTGGGCAAGAAAGCTTGGCTCGTGACTTTGGACCTCAAAGAGGCATACCTGCATGTCCCTATCAGACAAAACTGCAGAAGATACCTCAGATTTCTAGCTGTTTCAATGCACTATCAATTCTCTGCACTGCCCTTTGGCTTATCTACTGCACCCAGGGTCTTCACAAAGTGCCTGACACCAGTAATTGCATTTTGCAGGCAAAAAGGAATTCAAATTTATCCATACCTGGACGACTGCCTGATTCAAGCAGAGAGCAAGGACATTCTACTAAAGCATCTGGCGTACGTAAAAAAGTTATTAAGTTGCCTGGGGTACACAGTAAATGAAAAGAAATCAAAACTAGTGCCTTCACAACAGATAATATTCCTGGGTGCCAGCTTGAACACAACGGCCCAGATGGCTTATCTCATGCCAGACAAGCAAGGACAACTGACTCAATATTTTCATTCAATGGCAGCAAAGACCCAACTCCCTGCAAGAAAAATTCTGCAGGCCTTGGGCTACATGGCATCTTGCATACTACTAATTCCACATGCCAGACTGCATATGAGGAAACTTCAATGGTACCTAAAGAGTGTATGGTCTCAACACTGTCAAAGTTTGAAATCAGTTGTACCACTAATTCCTTGCCTTCAACAGGAGTTTCGATGGTGGGCTCAAGCTTGTCACCTCAACAAGGGACAGCCTTTCACTCAACCCACAGCCAGCAAACACTGAC
Organism: Protopterus annectens; assembly: GCF_019279795.1. Taxonomy (NCBI): domain Eukaryota; kingdom Metazoa; phylum Chordata; order Ceratodontiformes; family Protopteridae; genus Protopterus; species Protopterus annectens. Next base: position 823,722,670 of record NC_056739.1, read on the forward strand.
AACAGATGCATCGGATTACGCCTGGGGAGCACACATGGCAGGAAAATGTATCCAGGGTGAGTGGCCCTCAGAACAAAGACATCTCCACATCAATCAAAAAGATATGCTAGCTGTACAAAATGCAGTTATAGCTTTCAAGGACCTGCTGCATCCAGGACAATTACTACTAAAGACAGACAACACCACAGTTATGTGGTACATAAACAAGCAAGGGGGCACACACTCCTACCCCCTCTGCAGACAAGCCATGACCTTGTGGAACACAGCTCTGAACTACCAAGTTCATCTGCAAGCACAATTCCTGCCAGGAGAGAAAAATACACTGGAAGATGACCTAAGCAGAAACATCATGGACCCCCACGAATGGAAATTAGACCCACAAATATTCAGAATGATAACACAAAAGTGTGGGAGCCCGGACATATATCTATTTGCATCCCCAATGAACTGCCAATTACAGAAATTCTGCACAAGGAGCTACCATCCACAAGCATGGAAAGTGGATGCCCTCTCATTCAGCTGGAAAAAACTACAAGTATACGCTTTCCCTCCTTTACCTCTCCTTCCAAAGGTACTCATAAAAGCCAGGCAGGAAGAGTCAAAGATGATCCTGATTGCACCAGACTGGCCACGCCAGCACTGGTACCCAATCTTAAAGAACTTGGCACAAGAACCACCCTGGATTTTGCCTCAGATCCCACAGCTGTTGACACAGCACAACAATCAGATACTTCACAGCCAGCTAAAGACCTTAAATCTAGCTGCATGGAAAATTCCGTAGTCAGGCAAGCAATGCCTCTCTCCAAAGCTGTTATGGATGTCATTCTGGAGGCCAGAAGGACTAGAACCAGGAAAGCCTACTCTGAAAAATGGAAGAGATTCTGTGCCTGGAACCAAGCGCACAGCCTTGACCCTCGTGTCCCAAACATTCCTCAGATACTTCAATATGTAACTGAGATGCTGGACAAGGGCCTCTCCTTCTCATCCATCAAGATCCACACCTCAGCTATTTCTGCTCATTACAACATGGATCCACCAATTTTTTCTAATCCTTTGCTAAACAGTACCTCAGAGGGGCTAAAAACATAAGACCGCCCCGTAGAGCACCTACACCAACTTGGGACCTCAACTTTGTTTTGGAAAAATTAACTTTACCTCCTTTTGAGCCAGCTAACACAGCAGAATTAAAATACATCTCTTGGAAAACTGCTCTGCTACTGGCAATAACATCAGCACGAAGAGTTTCAGAATTACAAGCACTAATGGCAGTGGAATCTTTCCTCATCTTCCACCAGGACAGGGTGTCTTTAAGAACTAGCCCTACATTTATGCCAAAGGTGGTATCAAGTGTGGCTCTAAACCAAACTATTCACTTGCCAACTTTTTATCCAAAACCACAGAACAAAGGGGAAAGACTACTACATTCTTTGGACATTCACAGGCAGTTACGCTTCTACTTGGACAAAACCAAAGCGTTCAGAAAATCTGAGCAATTATTGGTAGCATACGCTGCAGGAGCACAGGGAAAAGCCATTTCAAAGCAGACTATTTCAAAGTGGGTAGGACACTGTATACGTTTCTGCTATACCCACCATGGGATGCCTGTACCTAGCAGCATTAGATCTCACTCCACCAGGGCAACAGCCACTTCAACTGCCTACCTCAGAGGAGTACCTACCAAGGATATTTTGGAAGCAGCAACATGGAGTTCTGTGCATACCTTCACCAAACATTACCATTTGTCTTTATACTCCAAATCCAGAGCTGGCTTCGCCACTGCTGTACTGCAGGGCCTTATAGCCACCCCTAATGCCTTATAGATCCAGCCTCCCTACCTCAGCTTTGGGATTCCACCCAAGTGTAATGATTGCAGCAGTGTAACATGATTAACATAGTACAGTTTTGTACCTACCATAAATGTAGATGTTCGAGTGTAAACACTGCTGCAGTCCAGGTTACCCTCCCTCCTTCCCCTCTTACTTTCTGGTACTTACCTAGGTCATCTACCCTTTATTACCTATGGGAAGTATTTGCTGGCAACTAAAAATGGTTGTTTGCTTTTCTTTTGTATTTTTTACTAGCAGTTTGAATTGCCTACCTATTTGGGGGCACCTGACATCTGGGGCAAGAAAAACTGAAGAAAATGGTGTCGGCTGTATCTTATATACCCCTGTCGCACTGACGTCAGGGAGGAGACGACAGCAACCGACACCGGACCAAGACTTTGGAACTCTGGCCGACTGGGGAACCGCCTGACGGCAGGATAACCCAAGTGTAATGACTGCAGCAGTGTTTACACTCGAACATCTACATTTATGGTAGGTACAAAACTGTACCATCTCTGCCCAAGGATGTTTCCTTTGGAGATATCTTTGGAATCCTTAAGCTTAAGGGCAGTTGATCTTCCCTCCTCCCATCCTCTGAGGAGTCTGTCTTTCTGAAGGCTTTCTGGATGAGACCATCTACCTCCTGGGTCCTTCCCTCCCCGAAGATTAACTTGACCTTATCACCAACAGGGCGTGGAAGGAGCTGATACTGTCAAGCCCGTTCCCAAATGTGCAGACAGATGCCTCAGTCCCCCTTCTGACAAGCAGTTCTGGTTGAAAGGCATGCCATTCGATGCAGTTGTGGTAGCTGCCGCCACCAAGAAAGAGCTGATGGAAAAGAACACGTCTGTCCATCCCACCAGTCGTGACTCCCGGGCGATTGACAGGCATGAAATGCGGGTCTTTGCCTCAGCTGCATTTGGTCTGCGGGCGCTTAACTACCTGCCACATTTCACCCGCCTACAACAGGACGTGGTCAAGGAGATTACCACATCCCTTTTTGAGATACTGCCTACCGGATAACTAAGTAAGGTGTCCCCCAAACTATCCGCACTTTCTTCCCTGGCTAATTCATCGATGAGGCTGATTGCCAACAGTATGGAAGGGGCTTCATGAGCGGCCGGCACAAGCATTGCTATTCGGCATCACACCTGGCTGCGCCTCTGTGGATTTGTGGAGTCCTTTAAAGTATAAAGAGTCTTTCACCAGCACCCCCTTTGATGGTTCTACCCTGTTTGGTCCTTCAGTCAGAGACCTTGACCTGCAGTGAGCAGGAAGGCAAGACCCTCTTGGCTGTGGGAATCAGGTTTTCCACTTCTCAACACTCCTTTTCCAAGATGCAGCAAGGGGCCAGGAAAATGTGGTTTCGTAAGTCGCAGTCTGCCTTCCAGGACACTCAGGATGAGCTGTCCTCTAGAGGTCGGGGGAGAGGGTTCAACTGTAGATGCCACCCCAGGGGCAGAGGGGGCCCGCAAAAATCAGGGCTCCAGAAAACCCTTCTCCGAGTAGCCCCAACAATGTTCCTGAAGTGCTACACAACTTTCCTGCCCTGGAGACAGGGGTCATTTGTCTTTGCACCCTTTGGCCTGGGCAAATATTACAAAAGATCGTTAGGTGCTAAATATTTCCAGGGGTTATTCTACTCCCTTTTCTTAGTCTCCTCCTCTGGTCAGGAGGTACCTCCCCAGTGCAGCACCTCATCAGAGGGAACTAGCTCAGGAAGAAGTGCTCAAGCTTCTTCAAACGAGAGCCATCCTGGTAGTTCCCCCAGTGCAACTAGAATCCAGAACTTATTCTCTCTTCTTTTTGGTGCCAAAAAAGATGAGAGACCTGTCCCATTCTGAACCTCAGCGAGCTCAATCTCTCTGTCAAGAAGACCAAGTTCTGGATGGTCAGTGTCCAGTCCATCGTGCCTCTGTTGCACATGGACGATTGCATGTGCTCCGTAGATCTCTAGGACACATACTATCATATGAAAATAGACAGGCACTCCAGGTGACATCTATTTGAGTAGGGGCCAATCACTACCAGTTCAGGACCCTGTCTTTTGGTCTCACCACATCCCCCTGGGTGTTCATCAAGTGTGTGGTAGTGGTTGCAGCTCACCTGAGACTGCAGAGATTCCAGGTGTTTACATACCTCGGCAATTGGCTCCTCACAGCTCCCACAGAGCATCATCTGGCCATTGCCTCTCACTACCTACTCCAGCTAATCGGCCAGTTAGGCATTACAGTGAATCTCCCTAAATCCAACCTGATTCCATACCATAATCTGGAATTCATCGGGATTCAGTTGAACACTGTGCCAGAGATTGCAGTGCTCCCGTTCCACTGGGTACACCTCATCAGATCTCACATTCAGTGTCTCCACAATCTGTCTCATCCCCAGGCCCACCTAGTTCTCAGGGCCTTAAGGTCCGTGGTGGCGGCAGTCTATCTAGTGCCATTAGCCAGGTTCTACATGAGGTTCTGCACTGGACACTAGCGGTTCAGTGGTCTTTCCTGATTCATCCTATGACAACTCTGATCCACCTCACATGAGTGCAGGCGTTATCTACTTTGGTGGAGCCAGTCTCCTGACTTCCTAGCATGTAGATCACCCCCTCCCCCCCAAAGCACCACAGTGACCACAGATGCTTCCCTTTTGGGGTGGGGGACATTTTCAGGGAAAGATGGTCCAAGGCATGTGGTCCGAAGCAGACACCAAACTGCATATCAGTGTCCTGGAGATGAGGGCAGATGTTCTTTCTGTTTCACTGTTGCAGTCATTACATTTGGGTAATCTGCTGGCAGGTTGCCCTCAGTCAGCCTGATTAACAAAGTCTTGGGTCCTCCGTCGGTTGCCGTTCCTTCTTCCATGATGTCAGGTTGTCAGGGGTATAAAACATGCATCCGACACCATTACATCAGTCTTTCTTGCTGCGCATTGCCCAAAGCAGAAGCAGTTCACAAATGCCGGTCGGCCAACTCCTGAAATTTTCGTTTTCGAGTTTCAGAACTGAAGTCTTCAACTAAAAGCTAAGTACCCCATTGGGGAAATTTTTCTTGCTCCTTACCGATGTCAGTAAAAGTTAATAATTGTATTACTTGTGGGAAGCAAATACCTCATAAGGATTTTCATTTGTACTGTATTTCTTGCCTAGACCCTGACCACGACGTACCTTGCTACCGGTTTTGTGCTTTATTTAATCTGCGCACTATCCATCATCGGTACATTTTTGCTTCTAAATATTTCGGTTCTCGGTTTAATTATCCAGAAATGACTTCGGTTAGCCATCCAACTAACGGAATACCGAAAAAATGCAAAGAAAATGACCGTTGAGGTCCAAAACTGCCGACGACGCTTCTCCTAAGCCAGTCGCCAGTTCACCGGTACTCAGTGAGGTGCTTTCGCAGCCCCTGATACCCGCAACTTCTGATTCGCAGGCTCTACTGAGACCCATTCAGAGTCCAGTATGCCGCGAGATGCTTCATCTATGGAACCCGCGGATGTCTCTACCTTGGATGGGTCCGGAGCCGCTGTGCAGGCACCGGCTTCTGAGGATGTATTCAGGCCTACAGACTTGCATATTAAACCGACTCCACCTTCAATACTAAGGCCTAAATCTCGATCTATGTCTAAAAAAACGATGCTCAGGCCACATGTTCAGGCCCCTACACCTAAAAAATAAATGATCAAAATGACTGAAGATTTAATTACTGTAATCAGGGGTAGTCAACCCCTCCCCCCCCCTTCTAAGAGGCCTAGGGCTGAACTTGACTATGAATCTTCTGAACAGGACTCTGTTTTTTCTGACTCTTCTAATGACCTGGATTTGTCCATACCTACTTATGAGGACTCTGATGCAGAGGATTCCATTCCCTCTGCTTCTCCCCCTGAGGATTTTTCTTTTGGGGAAACTTTACATACCTTAAGGGAACACTTCCACTGGGAAAGTCAGGATTTTTATGAATCCAAAAAGAGGCTTAGGGATTTCCTCCTTCTTCCTCAGCATAGGCCTTTGGCTATACCTCCTGCACTAGACATTGTTGATGATGTGTTTTCGGAATCCAGTATGGCCCCTGATTCCCTGCCCTCTGGCCCTTAGTAAACCAGACAGATACTACAGTGTTCCTAAGTCCCACAAATTCCTTTTCAAAAATCCTGTTGTGGACCCTGAAACCATTTCTCAGGGGTCCAAGGGCATTAAGGCTTCTACTGCAAAAAATCTACCCCTTCAGATAGAGATTCCAGGGCACTGGATAGATGGGGTAAAAAGGTTTATACTTCTGCAACCTTGGCAATCAGAGCTTTAAACTGTAAATTCCATATGCTAAACTGCTTAAACAGAAAATGATGTTGATTTCTGACTGTGTGGAAAATAAGGATTTACAGGATTTATTGCATTCAGCTGAACAAGTTGGAAAACATACTTTGCAATGTGGTTTTGATTCTTTGGAGGCCTCTTGCAGGGCTGCAGTTACTGGGTCTGTGCTTAGAAGGCATGCTTGGCTTAAGAAGCAATCTCTGCCTGATCATGTTAAAGCAAAACTGTTGGATGCTCCTTTGCAGCAGGGCCGTCTTTTTGGCAATAAGGCTGAAGAAGTTCTAAAAAAGTTGGAAGATAAAGCTAAATCTATGCAAACTGTGAAAGATTTATTACAGGTACAACCTCCAAGATTTAGTAGGCACTGGCCCACTAAGAACTGGTCCTTTCCAGCTCCTTCCAGAGCCACTCAAGTCAAACCCAAGCATTCCAAAAGCACCAGATTTCAGTCCCAAGGAACTTTCAGAGCTAAGCAATGGGGTGCTTCCACTTCCAAATCTGGAAATAGCAAGTCACCACCCTATGGTAAACAGTCTCAGTGACTTTCCTTTAAAATTACCAAGCACTTGCCTCTTAGCCGCCCCTTTAGGGGGAAAACTGGCTCTTCATGCAAAAAACTGGCAACGTATAACCCAGGACAAATGGGTTTTAAATATAGTGTCCCAGGAATACAGATTTCATTTCCACACGTTGCCAACTCCAAACGGATGGCCAGACCTGCCCACAAATCAGTGGGCAGAGGCTCAGAAACAAGTACTTTCCCTCCAAAACATGGGGGCCCTTCAGCTAGTACCAGAAGAGGAAAAGGGACAAGGTTTCTATTCCAGACTTTTCCTAGTACCCAGAAAAGACAAATCATGGCGTCCAATTCTGGACCTGTCTACTCTAAACACCTTTCTGGACATTCCAAAATTCAAGATGCTGACTCTTCACCAGTTACTTCCAATGCTAGGCAAGGATGCCTAGTTGGCAACTCTAGATTTAAAAGAGGCTTACCTGCATAACCCAATCAGGGAATCTTGCAGAAGATACCTATGCTTCAAAGCAGGCTGCTTGCATTATCAGTTCTCTGCACTGCCCTTTGGCTTGTCTACTGTGCCCAGGGTATTCACAAAGTGCCTGGCTCCAGTAATTGCATTTTGCAGGCAAAGAAATATTCAAATATATCCATACCTGGACGATTGTCTAATTCAGGCAGAAAACCAGGCCATTCTTCTAAAACATCTGGCATTTGTAAAAAGGGTTATAACTTGCCTAGGGTACACAATAAACGAAAATAAATCACAACTGGTACCCTCTCAAAAATTACATTCCTGGGTGCAAGCTTGAATACAACTGCCCAGATGGCTTTCTTTATGCCAGAAAAGCAAATTATTTTGGTGACTTACTTCAACAGATGGCCACAAAAACCCTGCTATCTGCAAGACAAATACTGCAAGATGTGGGGTTCATGGCCTCCTGCATTCTTCTAATTCCATATGCAAGACTGCATATGAGGAAACTTCAGTGGTACTTAAAAAGTTTATGGAGTCAACATTGTCACAACCTGGAAACAATGATTCCTGTCATACCTTGCCTGCGCATAGAGTTCCTATGGTGGGCAGAGGCCTGTCACCAAAACAAGGGACTGCCCCCTGCCGCCCAAACCCTAACTACAGACGCATCAGACTATGCACGGGGGGCTCATCTGGCAGGGAAGTACATTCAGGGCAAATGGAGCCCAAATCAAATGCACCTTCATATCAATCAAAAAGAAATGCTAGCTGTACAGAATGCACTGACAGCCTTCAAGGACTACCTTCATCCAGGACAACTAATGGTAAAGACGGACAACACCACGGTTATGTGGTATATAAACAAGCAGGTGGGTACAAATTCCTACCCCCTCTGAAGACTAGCCATGGCATTGTGGAACACGGCCTTGAGCTACCAAGTACAACTACAAGCTCAATTCCTGCCAGGAAAGCTGAATATTCTGGCAGAGGAACTAAGCAGAAATCTCATGGACCCACACAAATAGAAACTGGAACCACAGATTTTCATCATGTTGACACACAAATGGGGGAGCCAAGACATAGATCATTTTGCTTCACCCCAGAACTACCCGTTGGACAAATTTTGAACAAGAACTCCTCACAAAAAAGCCTGGAAAGTGGATGCTCTGTCCTTCAGCTGGAAAAACCTATCAAGTCTACGCCTTTCCCCCTCTGCCTCTGCTCTCCAAAGTTCTACTAAAAGTCAAACAGGACAAACCAAAAATTATTCTGATTGCTCCAGACTGGCCTCGCCAGCACTGGTACCCACTTCTGCGCAGTGTGTCACAAATCTCTCCATGGCACCTGCCTCAGATAACTTCCTTACTGTCTCAGCAGGAGAACCAAATTCTGCACATTCAGCTCCAGACATTGAATCTGGCAGCTTGGCTAATCATTTAAATTCCCCCTTAGCATTCCTCAGCAAACCTGTGATGGATGTAATTTTAGAGGCAAGAAGACCTAGTACTAGAAAATCTTATGCTGACAAATGGAAAATATTCTGTGCCTGGAATCAATCTCAAGGAATTAGCACAGCAGCGCCCAATTTACCTAGGATTTTGAAATATTTAACTGGGATGCTTCACAAGGGCCTGTCTTTTTCTTCCATAAAAATCCATGCGTCAGCCATTTCAGCTCATTACAACACATAACTCCCCTCTCCTCTCATCCTCTGCTAAAGCAGTATCTCAGAGGGGCCAAAAACATGAGACCACGCAGGAGAGCTCCAACCCCTGCCTGGGACCTTAACTTTGTATTGGAGAAACTCACTCTACCTCCTTTCGAGCCATCTGCTACTGCAGACTTAAAATTTCTTTCCTGGAAAACAGCCTTCCTTTTAGCAATCAGTTCAGCTAGAAGGATTTCTGAATTACAGGCCCTTTCGGCAGTGGAGCCTTTCATTATCTTTCATGCGGACAGAGTGTCACTGATGACCAATCCATCCTTCATGCCCAAGGGTGACATTCACTGTGACTCTTAATCAGTCCATTAATTTGCCAACTTTCTTTCCCAGTCCACAGAACAAGGAGGAATGGATTCTACATTCATTGGATGTACACAGACAGCTTGGATTTTAATTGGACAGGACTAAATCTCGAAGAAAATCTGAGCAACTGCTGGTAGCATTTGCTGCAGGGGCAGAGGGGAAGGCTATGTCGAAGCAAACCATTTTTAAATGGATAAGCCATTGTATTAATTTCTGCTATAAGCACCATGGAAAACCTATCCCCCAGGGGATCAGATCTCATTCCACCAGGGCTGCATCTACTTCTACAGCCTTTCTCAGAGGTGGTCCTACAAGGGATATTCTAGAAGCTGCTACCTGGAGTTCAGTTCATACTTTCACCAAGCATTATCGCTTACCAATTTTCTCTAAATCCAGAGCTGACTTTGCCACTGCTGTTTTGCAGGGCCTTATAGCTGGTCCTAATGCTGTATAAATCCATCCTCCCAACCATAGCTTTGGGAATCTACCCAAATGTAATGAATGCAACAGTGAAACACGGAGAACATAATACAGTTGTGTACACTTACCATAAATGTAGATGTTCAAGTGTATTCACTGTTGCAGTCCTGGTTACCCTCCCTCCAGCCCCCTGTTTTTCTCTTACTATACCTCTACTTTCCTTTACTATGCTTAAAAGCCTTTTTGGTGTATTTGCTTTTGTTTGGAGGTATATTTTTGTGTTTTTAATAACATATATTTTGCTCCCCATTTGGGGGGCACCTGACATCTGGGGAAAGAAAAATTGATGTAATGGCGTCGGCTGCATGTTTTATACCCCTGATGACCTGACGTCATGGAAAAAGGGACAGCAACAGATGCAGGACCCAAGATTTGTTAATCAGGCCGACTGAGGGCAGCCCGCCAACAGATTACCCAAATGTAATGACTGCAACAGTGAATACACTCGAACATCTACATTTATGGTAAGTGTACACAACTGTACTTTCTCGCATTGCAAGCCTTCCAGGACTGCCTCCCTCCAGGTACCATCGCAATTCACATGGACAACATGGCTGTTGTGTAGTACACCAACAAACAAGGGGGCACACACATTCATATCTTCTTTGTCGCAAGGCCATGAGGGTGTAGGAATGGGTGATGTCCTTTGGGCACTTTCTCATTGCAATGCATATTCCCGGACAGTCCATTGTGCTGGCGGACAGACTCAGCAGGGCAATTCTGAGTCCTCACGAGTGGTCCTAGAATCCTTCAATGGCGAAAGAGATCTTCCTTTGCTGAGGTCAGCCAAACTGCGATCTGTTTGCTTCCCTTCTCAACCACAAGTGCAGTTGGTATTTCACCCTGATTCCCCCAAATGGGAAGGCCCCCAGGGATGCTGTGGTCCACGATTGGCCCCCAGGTCTCCTTTATGCTTATCCCACCTTACCTCTCATTCCCAGAGTACTTCAGAATGCCAGTCACCTCAACGCCACCTTGATCCTCATCTCCCCCTTTTGACTTCGGCAGGTGTGGTTTCTCCTTCTTCAGTCTCATTCGAAGTACCCATTTGGGTACCAGATCCCATTCCGGATCTAATTTCTCATCCATCTCAGCTCCTGATTCCCATTCTACAGATACTTATGTGACAGCATGGTTTGTCCGCTTCCAGATCATAAAACAGCCCAGGCTACCGTCTCCCATTAAAAACAATTATCCTGGCCTCTCAGAAAGCTTCCACTAGAAAGGTTTATGCCAGTAAGTGGAAACGGTTTTCTATTTGGGCTAAGCAGAGCAGTCTCGATCCAACTTCAGCTTTCATTTCAGATATCTTGCTCTTCTCATGTTTGCTGTTTCAGGACAGTGCTAGCTTCTCGATTGTCAAAGTGCAGCTGGCAGCTATTTCCAACTTCTGTGTTTGCGTGGAACCTGCCTTCTCCTCTTGCTTGTGTAAAGCTTTTATAAAAGGAGTTTTTCTGCTCTGACCTCCTTGTCAAGCATCCTTCCCCTCCTTGGAACTTTTCTTTTTTGTGCAGTCTCTCACACCGAGTCCATTCGAGCTTGCTGCCACATATCAAATTCTTGTCTTGGAAGATGGCTTTTCTAGTAGCATAACTACAGCTAAACGAGTTTTGGAGTTGCAGGCTCTTTCTATCAAAACCGCCTTTCATGGTTTTTCACAAAGACGGAATGACCCTTTGAACTAACCCTTCGTTCATGCCTAAGGTTGCCACAGAAGTAAATCTGAACCAGTCAATCCAATTGCCAGTCTTCTTCTCAAATTTTGCTAATAAAGTGGAATATCTTTTGCATATGCTAGATGTGCATAGAAAACTGCATTTCTAGTTGGATAGGACAAGGAATTTCTGCAGGTCTGATCAGCTGTTTGTGGCATCCTCTCTTAACAGGAGGGGTCAGGCAGTGTCCAAAGTAACTATTTCCTGTTGGATTTCAATATGCATTTCCTTTGCTTACTCATCCAAGGGTTTATCCTTATCACAACCAATCTGGGCTCATTCCACTAGGGCAATGGCTATGTCTGCCTATCTTGCCCTTCATTCCATAGATGACATTTGTGCAGCAGCAACCTGGTCTTCTCCTCATACTTTTTGTCAGTTACTACAAGCTTGACATTGTCTCCAGGAACAGGGCCTCCTTCGGCTTCACAGTTCTCCAGCATGTCCTTCCATGAAGCTGCTCAGGATTTATGGTAGCTGGGGACTCTGACCCAAGAGTTTGGAATAGTGACATGGATAACATCAGATAAAGTTATGTACTTACCATAACTTGGCATCTATGTTATCCTATGTCATTATTCATCACTTTCCCTCCCTCTGTCCCCTGTCCTGTAGGATCGAGAGGATATGGAGAAGTCCTACCTGGTGGTCAAGGCCTTCCTTAGCTACTTTCTAGCTTAGGGCAAACTCAATCTGAGGGGTTAGAGGGCAGCAAGGGATCATGGGAGTGAGAGGAGCTCAAGCCTAGAAACTGTCTAAAAAGTTGAGGGCTGGGATCCGATGTCTAATCCAAGACCCAAGAGTGATGAATAGTGATATCCAAGTTATGGTAAGTACATAACTCTTTTTTCTAAATGTCTAAAAAGATCTGTCTTTCTTTCTGTACATGTTCACAAGATATTTTAATAAATGCAACTTTTCAGGCTATTGTATCATTATCATCTCTTGAAGTGTGTGTGTGTGTGTGTGTGTGTGTGTGTGTGTGTGTGTGTGTGTGTGTGTGTGTGAGTGTGTGATTTCTTCAGGGTCTATTGAATCTGGAATATTTCACAGGACTGTTCCATTTTTACACTGACCGCCCCTTTTGAGATGGTTCTTGCTGCTCTGTAGCTTTCTTTGGAGACGTGACTTGAGGCGCCTGTCATTTCTCACCATCTCTATTTCCTGTGAGTATTGATTGTTATCGTTCAGGATATTCATCTTCCTTGAATTTTGGTTATTTTTGTCTTTTACAGATATTTGCCATTATTTCCGGGTATCTTTCCATCTTCATAAAAAGCAAAGGGTCTTGGTAAAGCTACTTTGCCAACTACTTCAGCTCCAGTCTATGAACTTTCCTGTGTTTTTTTTTTTTTTTTGTATTCTTACTGTGTCTCCAGACTATAAATCTTGTAATCCTTTGCTGTCTGAGTAGTATTTCTGGCTCTGCTGAGTTTCCCCACAACATTTCTTGTACTTTGTACTTGTTTTTAGATATCAGTCATGTAAATGAATAGGTAATTTGCTTTTCAATATCCTGGGCATTAACAGTTGAACTAGTAAAAGATGGTCTCCATACATTGGTGTTTCCCTTTTTCCCAAAACTGCTTATTGATAGGTTCATAGGTTGGTACTAAGCTATCGGCCCTAGGGCCTATACAAGCTTAACCGTAACAATTCCCTGGCTCTTTCTTCCCACACTATTTACTTCCCTGGACCCCTGTCTAGAAGGGTGACTGACGTGATCCCCAGTTAAATTTCCTTTCTCCCAACCAATCATCAAGGTTCCTTTTGAAGAGGGCCAAAGAGGTGCTCTGCTTTACATGTATGGGCAGTCTCTTCCAGAGTCTGGGGAGTCTCTGGGTCAGGAACCTATCCCTCCAGCATGTTTTGTTTATTGTGATGACAAAGTTTAGATCCCTGGAGCATGTGGCTCTGAGGGACTGGGATTTCTTTAAGTGTAGCATATCCAGCAGTTCTGGGTTTGACATTGCCTTGTATGTTAAGCAGAGATCACCTCAGAGTAGACGATATGTGACAGATTATAGCTGGAGTTTTTTAAGACGGTCAGCATAGGGCATCTGCTTTTAGGCCTCTGATTCTTTTAGTGAGGTATTTCCAATTGCAGGTGTCTTGAGACGTACATACCAAATGGGGTGTTGTATTCTATAATGGGTCTAATGAGGGATGAGTACAGTGGGCCCAATGATCTCCTTTTTTCTGGATGAAAAGCCCTTAGTGATGATGTGTGCCACATAGAAGGATTTCCTGACTGTTGTGGCGATGTGGTTATTGAAGGTGAGACCACTGTCCACCTGTGTCCTTAAGTTTCTTATCACACTTTTGGTGTTTAGTGTACTGCCACCCATGTGGTAATTCACGGGTACATGTTTTTTCCCCAAAGGGGATAACTATACATTTCTTGGCATTGAGCTTGAGCCCATGACTCTGGCACCAATCATCTGTTTCTGTAAGGCCCTTTTGTAGAGTATTCACATCATTTGGGGATTCAATAAAGGCTCCCAGTTTGCAGTCATCTGCAAACTTTGTTAGCCAGAGTCCCTTAGTGTTGGCCTGTACTTCAGAGAAGTACATGCCAAACAAGAGAGGTCCCAGGACTGAACCCTGAGGTACTCCACTTGTCACTTGTCTGGAGCTGGATTTGAAGTCCGCTACTTTTTCAGTGTGGGTTCTTTCAGTAAGCCAGTTGGCAACCCATCGAGTGACGTAGGGATTAATGCCCAGCTTAGTAAGTTTATCTATGATTCCAGAGTGGGGGATGGTGTCAAAGGCCTTGGCGAGTTCCAGATAGGCTGTGTGGACTGCATTACCCTCGTCCACGGCTCTGGAGACTGATTCAAAGAAGTCAGTCAGGTTCAGGAGAAAATGTCCCTTCACAAACCCAAACTGGGTGGGGTCCAGTGTTTTAAGGTTGCCAATGTCTTTGTTTATAAGTTCCGTGATAATACGTTCCATGACCTTGCTGATCAGGCTCTTCAGACTGATGGGGCGGTAGTTCCTGGGATCTAAGGTGGATCCCCCCTTGTGGAGTAGGTTAATTGTAGCTGTGTGCCACTCAGTGGGCACGAAGCCTGAGGTGAGAGTATAATTAAACATGACACTTAGGTGAGGTGCCAGTTCATTTTGTAGTTCATGTAGTACACAGCCCAGGATGTCATTTGGTCCCATGGATGCTGTATTCTTAGCTTTGGAGAGTGCGTTGTTTACCTGTGTGGCCATTATTACCGGAATTTGGCAATCTTCCAGTATTGAGATGGGCCATTTAGGAGGTGAGAGGGGGGTGAAGTTGACACTGAATCGATCTGCCAGGATATTGGCAATATCCTTGGGATCAGTATATTTAATGCCATTCTGTTGTAGCTCAGAGCAGATCTGAGCATTTCCGTTTAGATTCTTGACATAGTTATAGAATGCCTTGTGGTTGTCTTTGGAGTCTTTGGCAATTTTATTTTCGTAACTGGCTTTGGAGGATTTTATTCTTACTGAGACTGGTAAGGGAGTTTTTTGCATCCTGGGATTTTCCTCTTTTTCTGCAACAGTTTCTTCCTTTTGTTGTAAAGTTCCTTTTTTTTGGAGGAGAGTATCTTGGTTCTATTTGGGATGGCATGATTCATGCATGAGTGGATGTGCTCGTACAGTGCTTTAGTGTAGGACTCAGCAGTCAAACTTTCAGTTCCCATCTGCATGGGTGTCATGAAGTTTGTAACTTCTGACCTGAGTAGCATGAAGTTGGCTTTGGAGAAGTTTTTTTATGGAGGTTTCCTTACTGGGGGGTGGGAGTGGGATGAGGATGTTAAGGGTGATTAGCTTATGGTCTGACCTGACCAACGAAGGGGTGACCACAGGTGTGGAGCATCGATTTCCCATGTTGGTAATGACCAGGTCTAGGATATTGGAGCCCCTGGTGGGACTATGGATTAGCTGATCCATTGCATTGGAATTTATGAATTCCAAGAACCGTTGGGCAAAGGTGTTGGTACACGAGTAGTTTTCCCAGTTAATGGCAGGGTAGTTGAAATCACCCTCTTTCCTAGAGCTACAGCTTTTGCTCATAAGATGTAGATGTTTATTGTAGAAATACTGCTGCATTGTCATTCTCAGTAGATGAAAATTCAGACACAAACTGATGCCTTCCCATTCAGCCAGACATCTAGATCTTTGGTCATCCTTCTGGGCAGGTTGGACGGTTCACATTGGACATGCCAGCAGGGATGATAAGTGGAAAGGTAAGAGCAGCCTACACCATGTGTCAAGAAAGGAGGTGCTGCCAGCACAGCTATCTGGAATTTTGTAAATAATTATATGTCATTGGTGAATATCGAAATGATTTGTGTAAGATGTTTGTGTTACAACTGTATTAGAGATGTATGTTATGTGTATATCAAACTTGTTAGTACAGACGTGTGTTGAAAAGGGTTTGCAAAATGCTTGTGTTTAAGATGTATCCACAATGTAACATGCTGGAAGAGAACAGAAATGTACATACACTATTGTAACTGTCTAAATGTATGTATTTCAACAGTGGAAACTAAAACACAGGAGGTTAACCTCAGTTTAGTAAATCTCATAAAAAAATAGCTGAAATTAAATTACTTTATGGCAACAGAATGCCTAAAACTGGGGGACTTTCTGTATTGTCTTGGAAGTGTTTTATTGTTTTACGACTTCCAGCATCTATCAAAGATGTGAGGAAAAGTCCTTTTCTGTGTATTTTCACAGGTAGGTGCTAAATGCTGCCAGCTGCCATCAGTGGTTGTTTTGGGCCTGGGATAGAGTCAGATGACAAGAAATTATGTCATTCTGCAAGCTATGCCAGCAGTAATATTTGCGATATTCATTTAAGAAGTATCATAGTGAGGCACAGCATTCTGCAATACATTTTTTTCTTTATTTGAAACTGTCCTGCAATTTTGTTTTAAATATTTCCTGTGATTTTGAACTCTGTCACTGTGACTATATATTTAGTATTGTCTTGTTCTTTTTATTATTTATTATTAAATATATTTAAACCTTTCATTGTGGCTGATCTGTCTAGAGATATTTAAGTTCTGAGAGTACTTCCATATTTATTTGGTGATACTGTGAGCCACTCCTAATCGCCTTGCTCTTGGTAAAACTGGGTCACTTTTAAGATTTGCTTGGCTACATTCTCAGAATCTTCCCAAAGATGTTAAAACTGAAATTCTAAATTGTCCCCTGGAGCTGAGGTGCTTAACACGTTTGATGAGAGGGAGAATATTGATACAAGGGGTGACCCAAATCTTCAAACCTTCCTTTTTTTAAGACAGATAAAAATATTTCCTTACACCTCGGCTCCCTTTTTTAGTAAGCAATTCAAACAGGATTTTTAAAAAACAATGGCAAGGGAGCTCCAAAAAGAAAGGGAAAGCCTCTCAGAATCAAGGATGGTCCAAAAGTTACATTGACTATTGACCATTTCAGGATCTAGCTCTCTCCCACCCTGGCAACCAGTTCCTCTCCACAAGTCTTCATCTTTCCTTGTAGTACCACATTTATGCAGTTAGGCACTGAAAATCATTCAACAAAGGTACACCTGTCAGTGGGATTCTATCTCCCATATTTCCATGGATCCTGCCTTGGCTAGTAAACCAAATATTCCCGTTGCCTACTCTTCTGGATCAGATGTTCTCGGGGAATTCTAGAATCAGTGCCTACTGACCAGAGTGTTAAAGGGTTTTATTCAAAGATATTTCGGGTGCGAAAGAGAGGATTGAATTGGAGGCCTGTGCAAGACCTGTCCTTTCTCATTCATTTTGTATAGGTCCCAATGTTCAGATTGTCCTTTCAGATCATGTTAACCACTGGTTCAGTTACTACCTTTTATGGTAAAGTTAGATTTTAAGATTCTTACTATTGCATACCCACTGGCAAGCACATCAGACGTTTAAGATTTACTTTGTCTGACTCACATTATCAGTTTTCTATCTTGCCCTTTGAACTATTTGTTGCTTCAAGGACATTTACAAAGTATCTGGCTTCAGTAATTGCTTATTACAGACTCTGTGGCTTTCACATTTTTCTATTTTGGACAGTTACCTTATATTTACAGACTCTTTCCAGTTGTCAAGAGTCCTTAGAAAGTGTACAGAATCCTTCTATTCAGTCTGTGATTTCAAGTCAGCTTATGTAAGTCTCCCTCATCCCATCTGACCGAATTGTTTCCCTGGAATGTTTGTTTGCTTCTGTCCTAGGAAGAATGTTTCTTCCTCCAGACAGAGTAGAAATGTTCCAGAAGTTCTTCCTGAGTTTTTCCTTACAAAACTGATTGTCTGCCAGGGAATTTCTCAGGATTCTGGGATACATGGTTTCTATGATTCTTATTTCCCTGGCTAAACTTCCAAGTGAGAAAAATGCAGTAGTACATCAGGTCAGCCTGGACTTGGCATCTTCATCCTTTATCTTTTCAGATCCCAATTTAGGAGTTAAGGAGGGGGATGTTCTGTGATAGGTAGAACAGTTGTCTCGGAAACCAGGTCTCCTGTTCCTCTTCAGTCTATCACAACTGATGTTTCAGATCTGGCTCAGGAGTGGTTTCAAAAGGGGTGAAAGTACTAGTTCTGTGGAACAAACAAGTGACAAAAGCATATAAATGTCAAAAGAAGTGTTGGCCGTTATAAATGCTTTGTAAGCCTTAAATCATCTTTGGTCTCCAGGACCTCTTTAGGTTTTCACAGACAACACCACAGTAATGTGGTACCTAATCAAGGGTTTATGAGATCTTTGCCCCCTTTGCAAACGTGCTACAATAGCCTGGGAGGTAGCAATTCTACTCACTTTGACGCTTCAGGCTGCAGACATTCCCTCAAAGCTAAATATTGTAGCGGTAAGCTGAGCCGAAACAAGACAGACCCTCACACCCTAGGCTCCTCCACAAATTGATCCAACTGTGGTGTGCACCTCAAGTAGATCTGTTTTCTGCCTCTCAGAACAGACAACTAAAGAACATCTGCTCTAGGATCCATTGTGTTAAGGCCCAGGAAACTGATATCTTCTCATTCCCATGGACATAGATGTTTCTGTTTGCTTTTTCACCCTCTCCACTGATATCTAGGTTTTCTAAAGATCCAGAAGGATTCTCCAAAGATTGTGGTGGTGATCCCCTTTTGACCCTGGCAATGGTGGTTCTCCCTTATTTTGAAACTGGCAAAGGTCATTTATCCCAGACTTCTCTGCAGGCAGGATTTAATCATTCAAGAGAAGGGGCGGTTTGATGCAACCTGACCTGAAAACTCTTCAGTTGACTGCCTTGATGGTAAACTTTTAATACCTTTAGGCAACATTTTTTCTCAGGATATGCAGCTGAAATGAAGGAGGCTAAAAAAAACTCTGTTACT
The DNA here is from genome assembly GCF_019279795.1 of Protopterus annectens. Taxonomy (NCBI): domain Eukaryota; kingdom Metazoa; phylum Chordata; order Ceratodontiformes; family Protopteridae; genus Protopterus; species Protopterus annectens. The sequence goes on from NC_056739.1 coordinate 823,741,373, forward strand.
TGGAAGTCATGTATTTGAAAATGTAAAAGATTTTCTGGTTGGTGCTATTCTAAGGTGCAGGACCCCTTTAAAGCCTGACTGAATCTGGTTCTTGATTATTTGAGTTACCATCCTCTGGCTTTACTTTAACTTCTGTCAGTGTTCATTTATTGTTCATTTCTGCTTGTCTGCCCTTGGATCCCCCTTCAAACTATCCTCAAATGTATCTGTTTCTGAAAGCGGTGTTACATATCCATCCATCTAGAAAACAGATGGCTGCCTCTTGGGATCTTAAAACCAGTTCATCTGTCTAAATTATGGTTCTTAACATGGAAACCTGTTTACTTATTATTCTGACTTTTGTTAGGAGAGTGTCTTAAGTTACAAGCTCTTATGGTGAATCAACCCTACCTCATTTTCATTGAGTGAATTTCTTTGAGAACTAACTCCTCTTTCACACCTAAAACTAAACTGCTCCTCTTTACCCCCACCAGTAGATCGACCCCATTTTCCTTCTCCCTAGCATCCAACAATGGTACCTCTATAGAGATGACCATACTAAGCTTTTAGGAGTAATAGTGGACAATAATCTCAAATTTGATCTGCATATCAATAAAACTATAAAAAAACATTAAAAAGAAGCTTGGCTCATTATATAGAAGCAAACCTTTTCTAATTCCATTAGCTAGGACTGTAATCGCCCGCTCACACCTACTCTCTACCCTTCTGTATGCCTCCCCCATACTCTCCAATTTGAGTAAAACTGAACTTAGTAAGTTCTGTCACTGTTGCATCCATATTGCCAGATTTGCCATATGCTCAACATATAGCACACAGCACTGTCAAAACCTCAGTCTTCTTGGGTGGCTAGAACTGCCTAGCTTACTTCTGTTCAGTCAGCTTATAGTAGCACACAAAGTTCTGTACCACCCTGAAAATACTCCGGCACTCAAAAATATCATAAAGCCATACAGTAATTCAAGACAACTATGATCATCCAGTAAACTGTTGGTCCAAACCCACAAAGACATTAACTCAGCTGGCGACTCCTTGTTTGCCAGTGTTGTTGGTAAAACTTGGAATTCACTTCCATCTAACCTTACCCTCGAACCTTCTTTAAGTCTCTTCAAAAAAGACCGCAAACAGTATTTTAAAGAGCACTGGCTTTGTCCCTGTACTAATCCTGATTAACCACTGCTTATTCAATGCCTTGTTTAAATTAATATTGTTTGCATCTCTTGCTTTATAATAGCTTGCTGCAACCTGTTGTTTTTGTATACTATTACACACTGTGTATATTTTGAGTACCTACTAGAGTGCTTTGTAAATATGTTTGACTCATATCTGTTATGTTCTGTCTGTGTTATCTGGAGCTTTTCTCCCCGGGCCTTCGCTGAAAATGGACATGTGTCCAGTCGGACTATCCCGGTCAACAATTGTAAAATAAATAAAGTGGTTTCAGAGTTTACATTGAGCCAGTCTGTTAATCTTCCTGTCTTTCCTGATCCCAAGAACAAGGAATAGAAAATTCTTCATACTCTGGATGTCCACAGATTCTGCCTAGACGAAACTCAAAACTCAGTCTTTCAGGAAACCATGTCCGCTATTTGCCTCCTATGAAGATAAGAGAAAAGGATAACCAGTGTCAAAGTAGACTATTTCTAGATGCTTCTCTCATGATATTTTCTTTTTGCTATTCTCACCATCATAAACCAGTTGCAGGCAGGGTTAGGGCGTATTCCACTGGGGCTTTGGCTTCAGTCACTTTCTCAAAAGGGGGAATCTAAGTATTCTAGATGCAGCAAATGGTCTTCTGTTCATACTTTTGCAAAACGCTACAAACTGGATTCCTTTTCCAAGTCTAGAACAGGCTTAGCAAGGACCATTTTCCAGGGGCTCCTGGATTCTTATTTTTTTCCTCTTCCCGTTTTATTTTCTAAGCTGTAGTGATCTACCCATATAGCTTAGGCTGCTCCCACTGAGATCTGATGTTGACCATGGGACAGTTGAGTAAGTTGAGAGATGTTCTAACAAGTCACTGTTGAAGTAACAGTTCCCTTCCTTAAACCCCCCCCCCTGTGTTTTTTGCTGTTTGTTTTGCCAGGGTGTGGATGTATATACTTTTATGTATATTGTTTCCTTTTTGCTATATTTCCTAGCATTTTTTTTTCAGGGCTTTTGCCTCCATTTTTCGAGCAAAAATGCTGTGAGCTTTCCCACTCTAACAATTTTTTTTATGTGGAGCTCTTTCTCAAGCTCCAGACAGTTGGAACACTTGGAGGGCATGCTAACTTTGAAAAGCTGTCCACTGGTTTAGGCTACTGCCACAGTGATCTATTACATTAGAACATTGATTATGCTATGATAATTTACACAACTATATTTTCTTGGTAGCTGCCCTAACTTATCCTCAAATGTTGCATAACACAATTATGGAGCAGCACACAGCTGGATCCATCATCACTCTTGACTTGGACTTGTCTTAAAATTGCCTGCAAAATTGCACTCTTTCACCAAGATCCTTTGTTATGGCTCATCCCTGTTTTGGGCTGCACATGAAGCAGAAACTGCAGGAAAGTGAGCAAGAAGAGAAAGTATTCACAGTTGTTGGAATAAAATTCTTCACTCCTCAGAGAACTTTTTCTTTTAACTAGAGGAGTGACTAGAAATTGCAGTTCAAGGCAAACAGCTGTCATTGAGCAGTAGTTAGATATATTTTAGAGCTGTGCCCTAAAGACAAGAGGTGGTCTTCAAAATATCTGCCTTCCCAGGGGAGGGTGTTAAAATCACAGAATCCCTGAGGACATTCTTGACTGTCGTATTACAGAGACATTTGGGTTGAATCTCCTTACTCCTTCTTCCATTGTAGACCATCAGTCAGGGTAAGTGGATCAGAGCAATATTGTGCAAAAAATACATTTCCTTTGTATTCCTTCTCAAGCCCTTCCAGATATCCCGGCATTCAAAAGAACATGACCAAACTAGTGGTAGCAAATCTGTTATCAAAAAGATCCATACATTCTTTAGAGCATAGGGGCAATGGAAATTAGTCAAAATTCTTTCGGATCCCAATAAAACTAGCACCTTAGACCCATATTATTTCTGATGCTTGTGCAGTACCATGAAGCTTGCATTAGTGTCACGCAGGGGCACCTTCATTTACTTGAAAAACTGGCCTGATAGCAGCTAACACTGGTCTTTAGAAGCTCAGACATAATGAATATTTCTGCAGGAGTCCTTTGCAATTTAAGCTATCTGTTCAACTGGAACAGAAATGTTGTAATTAGTGTCATTAGAAAAAGTGGTGTAGTTATTTATTGTGGCAAACAGGAAAATTTTGGCTAAAGCCTCCAGCGGAAAGATACAGAGAGTTCTTACTGAAGATCACACTGATCTGTGATCCTGCTGCTGTTTGAAAATTGAACCTCGTGTCAGGAAAAAATGCAGAGACGTTTCTTGCAATAGTTGTACTTCATGTAATGTCAGTGCTGCAGATGTATTGTAACTGGAGGATGTATTGTAACTGGAGGAAATAGTTTTTCTGTAACTGATGCTTGCAGTTTCATGTACTGTAGGATGTCTCTATTCTTTCCCCCATTTACAGTTGTTTTATGTTTTTAGGAGAAGTACCATTTAACCATGAGATTCTGAGGGAAGCCAATGCACTTTGTCACCGTCTGCCAGTTCTCAGTACTGAGAAATTCAAAACAGATTTCTATGATGTAAGTATCACTCTCTAATGTAAGTATTCAATGCTTTATCTCATAGGTAGGTACTAGGCTATCGGCCCTGGGGTCTATACAAGCCCAGCCAAAAAGGTACCCTGGCTTTTGCCACCCAAGAAAATTATTTTCCTGTGCCACTGTTGAGCAGAGCCACAGAGGTGATCCCCGGGGTGAATTTCCTATTTCCCATCCAATCATCAAGATTTTTCTTGAAGAGTGCTATTGAGGAGCTTTGTTTGATATAGATAGGTAGTTTATTCCAGAGTTTGGGAAGTCTCTGGGACAGGAATCTATCCCTCCGGCATGTTCTGTTTATTGTGGTGACAAGGTTTAGGTCCCTAGAGCATGTAGCTCGGAGGGATTGGGATCTCTAAGTGGAGCATGTCCAACAGCTCTGGGTTTGACATAGCTTTGTATGTTAGGCAGAGATCACCTCTGAGTAGGCGATATGTGATGGAGTAAAGCTGGAGTTTTTTGAGACTGTCTGCGTAGGGCGTCTGTTTGAGGCCGGTAATACTCTTTGTGAGGTATTTCTGCGGCCTTTCCAGTTGTTGTAGATGTCTTGTGAGGTACATACCAAAAGGGGCATTGTACTCTATAATGGGTCTCTCTTTTTTAAACACCTTTATTAAATTATCAGTTAAGACATAGGCAAACATGCATTAACAGAAAAGAAAAATCATATTAAGATATTTCCATTTAAAAAGATTATACATCACATATTTTTTCCATTGTTAACTATCAGTCCAACACAAAATAAATTGCTGAATGCTTGCCTTAAACCTCTCTCTTCCTGTACACAATTTCCATTTACTTCTATGTAATTTGCTCCTTCTCTTTTCTAAAGATCCCTCTTCCATTTCTATTATAATATTCAGTTCTTCAAATGCAGTTGGTTTAGACATTGATTTCCATTTTCAAGCATTGCTTTTTTGACAGTCAACAGAATTAAACGTGATAAGGCATTACTATGTCAGAAACAAGTCACATTCCTAATCCCAGCTCAAAAGAATCCATTTCCTTAGTTACAGACATTTGCTCACCCAGTATTTCTGACAGAATACTCTGTTGGTAATTTTTAAAATCTTCCAACTCGTTACATTCCCAAAAGATATGTTCCCAGTTAACTCTTTCTTCCCCCTCACACTTCCATTGCTGTTTACGTCTTTGAAGACTGCTCAGGGTATAAAAATACCTATGCAAACACTTCCAAGCAAAGATCCTAAACCTTCTGGACTTGAAAGCCATACGTATGTCCTCCCATTGTTCTCTTGTAAATTGCTTTTCCAGTCTGTTTTCCCAGTCTTTTCTAACCACCGCTGGTGTAGTTACCATGTGATATTTTATATACCCTATAGTTATCCCTTTTTAACAGCAGGTACTGTTCTAGATTCAGCTACAGAATCTACCAGATCAGGTCTTTCACTTAAGATTTTTCCTTACATTTCTGTCTGCATATACACTGATATCAATTCCTGGTAGGGAATGTAGTCTTTAGCCTGCAGTCCAAACATCTTCTTGCCCTTTTCTCTCTCTGTTACCTTTCCCCTCTTCAGTTGTTTGCCCTCAGTACCTTGGTTCCTTTGCTAGTTTTCTACAGTAAATTCCAGCCCCTTCTTGCCAGTTTTTCTGTACCTCTACTTGCAGTCATCCCTGTTGGCAAAATCTCCTTTCTCCATTCCCGCTTTGGCTTAGTTCTTAGAATACTTTCTGCTACTTTATGAATATAATATTTTGTATGGCTGTTGAATTCTAAAGTATCTACATCCAAAATCCCTCTGTCTCTCTATTTCTTGAACTTCTCCCCTGCTATCATCCCTTTCCATTTTGAATTATAACCTTCTGTTTGCATTATGTATATGAGCCTCAGGTGTGTAGCTCTGAATATATCCCTTCAAATCAGGTAATCCTAAACCACCTTCTTCTGTTGGAGGGATCTTCTTATCCCAGTTAACTCTTGCTTTCTTTCCCTCCCAGATAAATTCTTTCACTGCTTGCATCTTGCTAGCTATGTCTATAAACAAGAGCTTCCAGATGTTCTTCGTGTTTCACTGTTGCAGTCATTACATTTGAGTTATCTGTTTGCAGGTAGCCCTCCGTCGGCCTGATTAACAAAGTCTTGGGTCCTGCGTCGGTTGCTGTCCCTTCTTCCATAACGTCAGGGGTATAAAACATGCAGCCAACGCCATTACATCAGTCTATCTTGCCGTGCGGTGCCCAAAGCAGAAGAGTTCGCAAGTGCCGGTCGGCCGACTCCTGAAATGTTTGTTTTTGAGTTTCAAAACCGAAGTCTTCAATTAAAGCTAAATACCCCGTTGGGGAAACTTTTTCTTGTTCCTTACTGATGTCAGTAAAATTTAATAATTGCATTACTTGTGGAAAGCAAATACCTCATAACGATTTTCATTCGTACTGTATTCCTTGCCTAGGCCCTGTCCATGACGTACCTTGCTGTTGGTTTTGTGCTTTATTTAATCAGTGCACTGTCCGTCGTCTGTATATTTTCGCCTCTAAATATTTTGGTTCTCGGTCTAATTATCCAGAAATGTCATCAGTTAGCCATCTGACTACCGGGATTCCGAAAAAACGCAAAGATAAAGACAGAGACAGGCCGCTGAGGTCCAAAACTGCCGATGACACTTCTAAGCCAGTCACCAGTTTGCCGGTACTCAGTGAGGCGCTTTCGCAGCCCCTGATACCCGCTACTTCTGATTTGCAGGCCTCTACTGAGACCCCTTCAGAGTCCGGTATGCCGCGAGATGCTTCAGCTGTGGAAGCCGCAGATGTCTCTACCTTGGATGGGTCCAGAGCCGCTGTGCAGGCACCAGCTTCTGAGGGTGTATTCAGGCTACGGACTTGCATATTAAACCAATGCCTCGTTCTTTACTTAGGCCTAAATCTCGATCCATGACTAAAAAAACGACACCCAGGCCACATGCTCAGGCCTCTATGCCTAAAAAAACAAATAAGGATGGCTAAAGATCTAATAACTCTAATCAGGGGTAGCCACCCCCCCCCTTCTAAGAGGCCTAGGACTGAAGTTGATTATGAATCTTCTGATCAGGATTCTGTTGTTTCTGATTCTTCTGATGATCTGGATTTGCCCTTATCTACTTGTGAAGATTCTGATGCAGAGGACTCCATTCCATCTGTTTCCTCTCTTGAGGATTTTTCTTTTGGGGAAACCTTACATACTCTGAGAGCATTTCCACTGGGAAAGCCAGGATTTTTCTGATTCAAAAAAGAGGCTTGGGGATTTCCTTTTCCTACTTCAGTATAGGACTTTAGCTATTCCTCCTGTACTAGACATTGTTGATGATGCTTTTTCGGAATCTAGTTTGGCCCCTGATACCCTGCCTTCTGCTCCCAGAAAACCTGACAGGTACTACAGGGTCCCTGAGTCCCACAAGTTCCTTTTTAAAAATGCTATTGCAGATCCAGAGACTATTTCACAGGGGCCCAAGGGCATTAAGGCTTCTACTGCTGAAAATCCTACCCCTTCTGATAGAGACTCCAGGGCGCTGGATAGATGGGGTAAGAAGGTTTACACTTCTGCAACCTTGGCCATTAGGGCTTTAAACTGCCAGTTTCATATGTTAAAGTATCAGCAACATGTTGCTTAAACAGAAAATGATGTTGATTCCTGACTCTGGAAAATAAAGAATTACAGGATTTAATGCATTCTGCCGAACAAGTTGGAAAACATACTTTGCAATGTGGTTTTGATTCATTAGAGGCCTCTTGCAGGGCTGCTGTTACTGGGTCTGTGCTCAGAAGGCATGTTTGGCTTAAGGAGCAATCTTTGCCTGATCATGTTAAACCTAAATTGTTGGATGCTCCTTTTAAATCAGGACCACCTGTTTGGCAACAAGGCTGAGGAAGTTCTTAAAAAGATGGAAGATAAAGCTAAATCTATGCAAACTGTGAAAGATTTTTTACAAGTTCAGCCTCCTAGATTTAGTAGGCACTGGCCCTCTAAGAATTGGTCCTTTCCAGCCCCTTCCATGTCTTCTCAAGCCAAACCCAGATGTAGCAAAAACCCCAGGTTTCAGTCCCAGGGGACACACAGAATTAAGCAGTGGGGGGCCTCCACTTCCAAATCTGGGAATAATAAGACTCCCCCCTATGGTAAACTGTCTGAATGACTTCCTTTTAAAATTTCCACTTATCAACTGACTGACCCTTTGGGAGGGAATGATTGCACTTCATGCAAAGAATTGGGAACTCATTACCCAGGACAAATGGGTTTTAAATAAATATAGTGTCCCAGGGATACAGATTTCACTTCCACATGTTGCCAACACCAAGCGGGTGGCCGGACCAACCCCCAAATCAGTGGGCAGAGGCCCAAACACAAGTACTTTCTCTCTTAAGCATGGGGGCTATTTTGCTGGTACCAGAAGAGGAAAAGGGACAAGGTTTCTACTCGAGACTTTTCCTGGTACCCAGAAAAGACTATTTATGGCGTCCTATCCTGGACCTGTCTACTATAAACACCTTTTTGGATATTCCAAAATTCAAGATGCTGACACTTCACCAATTACTTCCTATGCTAGGCAAAGATGCCTGGTTGGCAGCAATAGATTTAAAAGAAGCATACCTGCACATCCCAATCAGGGAATCTTGCAGAAGATATCTACGCTTCAAAGCAGGCTACATGCACTATCAGTTCTCTGCATTGCCCTTTGGCTTATCTACTGCACCCAGGGTATTCACAAAGTGCCTAGTTCCAGTTATTGCATTTTGCAGGCAAAGAAATACTCAAATATACCCATACCCGGATGATTGTCTAATTCAGGCAGAAAGCCAGGACATACTTTTGAATTATCTGGCCTTTGTACAAAGTGTTCTAACCTGTCTGGGGTACACCATAAACAAAAAGAAATCACACCTGGTACCCTGTCAAATTATATTCTTGGGAGCAAGCTTGAATACAACTTCCCATATGGCTTACGTCACACCAGAGAAACAAATTAATTTGACAATCTACTTCAAACAAGTGGCCACAAAAACCCTGCTGTCTGCAAGACAAATACTGCAAGCCTAGGGGTTCATGGCCTCATGCATTCTTCTAATTCCATATGCAAGACTGCATATGAGGAAACTACGGTGGTATCTAAAAAGCCTATGGTGTCAACATTCTCAAGACCTAGAAACAATGATTCCTATCATACCTTGCCTCCGTCTAGAGTTCCTTTGGTGGGCAGTGGCCTGCCACCAAAACAAGGGACTACCTTTTTTAACCCCCCCCCCCCCTGCCACCCAAACCCTAACAACAGATGCATCAGACAATGCAAGGGGGGCTCACCTGGCAGGGAAGTGCATTCAGGGCAAATGGAACCCAAGTCAAATGCACCTGCATATCAATCAAAAAGAAATGTTAGCTGTACAGAATGCTCTGACAGCCTTCAAGGACCACATTCTTCCAAAACAACTAATGGTAAAGACGGACAAACACCACTGTTATGTGGTACATAAACGAGCAGGGGGTACACATTCTTACCCCCTCTGCAGACTAGCCATGGCATTGTGGAACACAGCCCTGAGCTAACAAGTGCACCTACAAGCTCAATTCCTGCCAGGAAAATTAAATACACTGGCAGACAGACTAAGCAGAAAACTCATGGACCCACACGAGTGGAAACTGGAACCAAGGATTTTCAACATGTTGACAAGCAAATGGGGGAGCCCCGATATAGACCTGCTTGCCTCTCCCCAGAACTACCAATTGGACACATTTTGCACAAGGACTCCCCACTAACAAGCCTGGAAAGTGGATGCTCTGTCCTTCAGCTGGAAAAACCTATCAGTCTGTGCCCCCCCCCCCCCACCTCTGCTCTCCAAGGTACTACGAAAAATCAAACAGGACAAACCAAGGATGATCTTGATTGCTCCAGACTGGCCGCGCCAACACTGGTACCCCCTCCTGCGCACTGTGTCACGGTTATCTCCATGGCACCTGCCTCAGACTCCTTCCCTGCTGTCTCAGCAGGAGAACCAGATTCTGCACCCTCAGCTTCTAACACTGAACCTTGCAGCCTGGCTAATTACTTAATCTCTCCTTTACCATCCCTCAGCAAACCTGTGATGGATATCATTTTAGAGGCAAGGAGGCCTAGTACTAGAAAATCTTATGCTGAAAATGGAAAACATTCTGTGCCTGGAACCAGTCTCAAGGGATGAGCACAGCAGCGCCCAATTTACCTCAGTTTTTACAATACTTAACTGAGATGCTTCACAAGGGCCTGTCTTTTTCCTCCATTAAAATCCACGCCTCCGCCATTTCAGCTCATTATAACACAGAACCTCCCCTCTTCTCTCATCCACTGATCAAGCAGTTCCTCATAGGGGCCAAAAATTTGAGACCACCCAGGAGAGCCCCAACCCCAGCCCGGGACCTTAACTTTGCCTTGGAGAAACTCATTCTACCTCCTTTCGAGCCAGCTGCTACTGCAGACTTAAAATTTCTTTCTTGGAAAACAGCTTTCCTTTTAGCAATCACTTCAGCTAGAAGGGTATCTGAATTACAGGCCCTTATGGCAGTGGAGCCTTTCATCATCTTTCATGCGGACAGGGTGTCCCTCAGAACCAATCCATCCTTCATGCCCAAGGTGGTATCCAGTGTGGCTCTTAACTAGTCCATTCATTTGCCAACCTTCTTTCCCAGTCCACAGAATAAAGGGGAACAAATACTGCATTCCTTAGATGTGCACAGACAACTTCGATTCTACTTGGACAGGACTAAACCTCAAAGGAAATCTGAACAACTGCTGATGGCATTTGTTGCAGGGGCAGAGGGGAAGGTTATTTCAAAGCAAACCATTTCTAAATGGATAAGCCATTGCATTCATTTCTGCTATAAGCACCATGGAAAACCTATCCCCCAAGGGATCAGACCTCACTCCACCAGGGCTGCGTCTACCTCTACAGCCTTTCTCAGAGGCATCCCTACCAGGGACATCCTAGAAGCTGCTACCTGGAGTTCTGTACATACTTTCACCAAGCATTATCATTTGCCAGTTTTCTCTAAATCCAGAGCTGGCTTTGCCACTGCAGTCTTGCAGGGCCTTATAGCTGGTCCTAATGCTATCTATATTCCTCCTCCCAATCATAGCTTTGGGAATCTACCCAAATTTAATGACTGCAACAGTGAAACACGAAGAACATAGTACAGTTGTGTACACTTACCATAAATGTAGATGTTCGAGTATATTCACTCTTTAGTCCTGGTTACCCCCCCCCCCTTCAGCCCCCTAACTTCTTTTGACTGTACCTCTACTTTCCTTTACTATGCTTAAAAGCCTTTTTGGTGAATTTGCTTTTTTGTTGGAGGTATATCTTTGTACTTTTATATTTAATTGCTTCCCATTAGGGGGGCACCTGACATCTGGGGCAAGAAAAACTGATGTAATGGCATCGGCTGCATGTTTTATACCCCTGATGACCTGACGTCATGGAAGAAGGGACAGCTACCAACGCATGACCCAAGACTTTGTTAATCAGGTCGACTGAGGGCTACCTGCAAGCAGATAACCCAAATGTAATGACTGCAACAGTGAATACACTCGAACATCTACATTTATGGTAAGTGTACACAACTGTACTTTTCTCAGTTTTGTGTTATCTTTTGTTTAGTCTCTTTCCACATATCTTTAGCTGCTATAACAGAAGCCTTTTTAATCCATATTCCTAAGTACTTCATCTTATCATGTCACCATAAATATGGATATTGCTGAACCAGTTCTTATGTGGATACATAATTTACATTTATAGCCTTTGTTTTATCTTCATTAATTTTATATCCCGAAAAAGACTTGAAACTGTCTTAAAATGTTCCACAATACTGAGATGTCCTTTTCTGGATTATCAGGTACAAAATAACATATGCAAATAAAGCCAACATTTCTTGATTACCATAGCAGTTATATCCTTGCATTTCTAAGTCCTTTATTTTCTTTGCCAGTGGATGTAAATACTTCATCCCAGTTTTTAGTTTTGGCTATGTGTTTCATGCTGTACTCATAAAAGGCAGCTTTTACAAATTCAGTCTATGCCACCAAGGCTGAAACATGCTAATCTGATATTGTTAATCTTCTTTCCATTCATCACTGATGGGGTTCGTTTCCAAGCCCTCAGAACCGAGTCAACCTAATACCAAGCTCGTGCCAGCCAAAAACTCTCGAACTAAGCTTCCACCCACAATACCCTTCTCCCTGTTACCTTCGATATCGTTTGCCGCATAGCCATAAAGCCGCGTTTAAACCAAGCTGTCAGCTAAGTGGAAACTTTTTGATATTTTGTGGAAAAGTTTGTCTTTTTTCTTCTCGTTTGTTTTTATATTCATAACTCTATATTTACAGATAGATTTAGACTTTTCACTTCTACTTCTACCCGATCTAGTAATCTTTTAAGTACCCTTGGTGGTACGGCCTTCTCTCTTTAGAATACTATCGCTAGTATTTCTTCTCTCTTTCCCTTTGCTGTCTAGTTGTGTGCTTTTTTACTATTGATAGATACTGTGTGTATTTAGATAGGTATAAACAGAGAAAGTTGAATTTACATTTCTCTCTGAAACCTTGATTGTTGTGTTTAGTTTTTCATGATGTCTGATAAGAAGGGTACCTCGGGTTTCAAACATTGTACTTCGTGTAATGGTAAACTTTCGAATAGTGACTCTCGCGATGATTGTGTTTATTGCTTGGGGGTGCCTCATCTATCGGTGCAACCTCCCTGTGTGATTTTTCAAAGTTTCAATCAGCACACACTGAATGAGCGCACGAATAAGTTAATGTTGAAGAGCCTACTTAAGTCACCCTTTTCAAAGGCCCTTTCTGTGACGGAGGTCTCAATCCCTCCTATTAAGGATAAGAAAAGGCCCCATTTGGTTCCCTCCTCACCCTCTGGTGACCAGGGTAAGTCTGTGAAACCTAAAGTGCAAAAACTATCTTCAGAGCACAAGTCTGCCTCGTCGGCACAGACCTCAACTGCTCCAGTTACTACGACTGTTACTACATCAGCGCCAGCTTCAGCTCCGATACTGTCTCCTCGCCTACTACGACTTCGGCACCGGATGCCGCTTCTGCACAGTGCACTCCGATGCCTATCTCTGCAGTGATGATTGGACATTCCGTATTGGCTCCAAGTGCCCCTTCAGCACCAAGCTCTTTTATGGCCCTGACAAGAACAGATTTGACCCCACTGCTTCCTGTCTCCAAACTTGAGACATCAGTGCCGGTAGATTCCACAACACGGACCCGATACGCTCCATCCATAGACCCGTTTCTAGGCCAAGTGTATAGCCCATTCCTAGATTGACCTGACTCCCTGTCGGGAGTATTCACTAGATCCACTAGGAGCCTTTCAGAACTTGATGTGGTGCGTCTTGTGGATCAGCTGTTGGCAGCCTGGGGGATATCCACTCCTTCCAGGACCCATTCTCCTGCAGGACTTGGGTTGGCTTCTCCACGGACTCCATCCTATTCTCCTCCTTTTACCATTCCAGTTCCAAAGCCTTCTGCTCCAGTGTCTTTTTCGGGAGTCTATATTAAAAGCCTGAAAGTCCGTAACATCGAAGCTATGTACATCGACACATAAAGGTCAATGTACATTTATTTATTTATTTATTTTATTTTACATTTGTTGACCAGGCTAGTCTAACTAGATATATGTCCATTTCCAGTAGAGGCCCGGGGAGAAAAGCTCCAAGCATAGGCAGTAACAAATAATACAATATTAGCAGACCGGAGTTCCGCTGTGGCGACCCCTAACCGGAAAAATCCGAAAGACACAACATACAATTGTAACATGAGTTATAGTACATTATTCAGATTGTACGTGAGAGACGCTAGTATAGAGTCTTATAGTAGAATTAAGCTAAGATCAAATACTGAGAACAAACAACATATGAGAGAATAAAGAGAATATATATATATATATATATATATATATATATATATATATATAAAGAAACAGTATAGAGATTTTTTTTCCCTCTTTAGATTCTAAGTTTGGGTTTGCTTACTTGTTATTACAGATAGTCAGCATAGAGTAATAGAGTAGAGGAGTAAGGGAGTGCAAGATGGGGCACTTGAGGTATCAGTCTGGGTTAGAGCAGGGACAAAGCCAATGTATTTCAAGATGTTCTTTGAGATGTTTTTTAAAAAGCAGCGAGGATGCAAGAGTTGAGAGTTCACTTGGAAGCTGGTTCCAGGTTTTTCCAACTGTGTTTGGTGAAAAGTGAGGCTCCAGCTTTGTTGTTGGATTTAATAGTTGAAACTAGAAGCCTCTTAGCTCAGCATAATGTAGTCAGATTTTTATAGGGAGTAATCAGATTAGTGAGGATTGGGGTATTATTTGGGTGGTAGAGGATCTTTTGGGTGATAACAAGTTGTTGACAAAGTAGATGGTTTTGGAGTTCTAACCATCCCAGTTGTTTGACGTTGACACAGTGGTGAGTTCGAAAGGGGGTGCCAGTGGCGAATCTGGCTATGTTGTTATAGCTGGTTGATAGTTAAGGTTGTTTTTAGATAGATTGGTATATATGGCAGAACCATAGAATAGGGTAGAGATCAGGTGGGTTTGAGCAGTAGTGGTTCTAGCTGTTGGGGTAAGGAAGGGCTTGATTCTGTAAAGGGAGCCTAGTTTTTTGTTAACATATTTTATGATAGTATTGATATGATCATCATAGCTAAGGTTGTCTATTGTTATTCCCAGGAAACGGGTTGTAGTGTCAGGGGAAATGCTAGTTCCATTGTTAGAGGTTATTGTGAAGTGAATTTGTGTTGACTTTTTGAGTAGGAGCAAAGAGCAGTAATTTAGTTTTTTTATGGTTCAGAAGGAGGCAGTGTTGCATAAACCAATTTTCTACTGTGTTAAATACTGATTGGGTGAGGGTATGGACTAGGCTGAACATATTAAAGTTGAGTCATCTCCATATTGAATGCAAGTGGCTTGAGGAAGCACACCCCACAAACCCCTACTTAAATCTACCAACTCTGAGACCGCACTACAGTAGGGAAAAGGATATATTTCCTTATCCCCATGATCACGCTGCTGGCTTACAAACACGTTCAGAGTTGTGATTTTCGCCATTTACATGTTTCAGTGTTTATGTACATCGACCTTTATGTGTCGATGTACATAGCTTCGATGTTACGGACTTTTGGGCTTTTAATATAGGCCACTTATTTGGAACACCCCCCCCCCCATCTTGGCACCTGTAGTGGATTCCCTGAGGCTCCGGGACTGTTCCTTTAGTCCTCAGTTCTTGCTGAACCAGTCTTTCCTCAACCCCATGACTGTTCTGCAGGCTCTTCAGTTAGTGGCACGGTTCCATGTGATTATTAAAGTTCCGTCCTCGGTGCCGGGAGCTTTGTCTGTACCGACCGATCCTGCTTGAGGTTCCATGCTCAGGAGCGGGTTCGACAGAGCGGGGTGTGACCTCAGTTCTGAGGTTGTCCTTCTTGGTTCCGAGCTCCCATCCCTCTTTGGGCAGACCTGATTTCAGTGCCATGGAGAGGGTACTTATTTCTGGAAGCATTCCGCCGATGTCGGAACCCCAGATTTCTCCCCCTAGGCTACAGCTGCCACAGGCCACCTCCCGGGGACACCGGGCAGGGAAGCCACAGTAACCCCCGGTACAGGGTACCCACTCTTCCTCGTCCTCCTCAGAAGCCCCCACTGAGGAGCCCCCATGGAAGAGATCATGCAAGAGGAAGCATGTAGACTCGCCTGAGGAGTCTCCAACAGAGGACACGGATTTCGATGACAGTGAAGGGTCCCCACAGTCACCCGATGATGATGTCTCCTTCGGAGACATCTTTGAAATGCAGAAACAGAGGGGTGACTGGAAGCCCACTAACCCTTCTTCTGAGGAGTCCTTGTTTCTTCAGGCTTTCTGTGCTCGACCATTTACTTCTTGGGTGACCCCGCCAGCAGACGAGCTAATTCAGCTTGTGGTGCAGCGCACCTGGAAGAACTCTGATTCTGTTGAGGCGATCCTTTGGAGACCTGACAAGATACTTTCTCCACCTGAGGAAAACCCACATTGGTCCAGAGGTTTACCAGTCGATCCCATGATGTTGGTGGTGGCCACGAAAAAGGATCTAGCTGAAGAGAGTCCTACTGTCCATCCGCCCAACAGAGTCCCGGGCCGTGGACAGTTTGGGGAAGCGAGTCTTTGCATCAGCGACCTTTGCCATATGGTCCCTGAACTACTTGGCACATTTCACGAGGCTCCAAAGAACTACTTGGCATATTTCACGAGGCTCCAAAGAGACTTGATCTCCGAATTCTCTGGAACACTCACAGGACAGGTGTCTAACGAGGTAAGGGATAAAGTTGCCTCGCAGCTCGCAACCCTGGAATCGATCTCCAACTCGTCCATGAGGTTGCTTTCACACACAACCGAAGGGGCGGCTATAGCTGTGGGTTCAGGCATAGTTATGAGACATCATGTCTAGATGCGCATTTGTGACCTCGCGGATCCCTTCAAGTCTTCCTTTCTGAATGCTCCCATCGAAGCGTCTTCCCTGTTTGACTCCAATGTAAAGGATGCTCTGGCCAGGTGTGAGCATAGGTTCATACTAGGCTATCTGCCCTGTGGCATTTATAAGCCTAGCCCGATTGTGTTTGGCTTATGCCACCCCTTGATTTGAGTATACTGTGCCCTTTTTAAAGTTTAGTTTACTGTGCCTCTGTCTAATAGTGACACAGAAGTAATCCCCGGGACAAACCTATGATCCCCCATCCACTCATCAAGATTCTTCTTGAAGAGAGTTAGTGAGGTGCTCTGCTTAACATGAATTGGAATTCTATTCCAGAGCGAAGGGAGCCTCTGGGTTATGAATCTGTCCCTCCAGCATGTTCTATTTATTTCTGTGCTGAGGTTCAAGTCCCTCAAGCGTGGCTCTAAGGGATTTAGATTTACTGAGGTGGAGCATGTCCATTAATTCTGGGTTGGACATAGCTTTATATGTCAGGCATAGATTGCCTCGAAGTAGGCGGTATGCAACTGAGTAGAGCTGGAGTTTTTTTAACCGAGCAGCATATGGCATCTGTTTGAGTCCCTTGATCCTCCTGGTGAGGTACTTTTGGGGTCTTTCTAATTGCTGCAGGTGTCGGGTAAGGTACATCCCAAAGGGGGCATTCTATTCTATGATGGGCCTGATGATTGATGAATAAAGAGGCACGATTACCTCTCTTGATCTAGATGTGAATCCTTTCATGATGAGGTGGGCTATGTAGAAGGTATTTCTAACCACTTTGGCAATGTGGTTGTCAAAGGAGAGGTTGCTATCAACTTGGGTCCCCAGATCCCTAATTACTTTCTCTGTACTTAATGGGTTACCACCTATGTGGTAATTTGTGGGCACATTGTTTTTGCCAAAGGGTATGACTATACACTTTTTGGCATTTAGCTTTAGACCATGGCTTTGGCACCAGTTATCCGTCTCTGCGAGACCTTTTTGAAGGATGTTTGTGTCAGATGGAGAGTCAGTTATGGCGCCCAGTTTGCAGTCATCTGCGAACTTGGTGAGCCATAGTCCTCCCACGTTGGCCTGTACCTCAGAAAAGTAAATACCGAAGAAGAGAGGTCCCAAGACAGAACCTTGTGGGACGCCACTTGTGACCAGTTTCGAGTCTGACATGGCCCCAGCAACTCTGACTCTGTGGGTTCTGTCTTTGAGCCAGTTTGCGACCCATCTTGTGACATAGGGGTTTATATTTAGGCTGGATAGCTTATCTATGATGCCTGAGTGGGGTATTGTGTCAAATGCCTTTGCGAGGTCGAGATAGGCTGTGTGGACTACCTTCCCTTCATCTATGGCCTTGGTGACTGTTTCGAAGAAGTCGACCAGGTTCAAAAGGCAGGATCTGCCCTTGACGAAGCCAAATTGGGTAGGATCCTAGTGTCTGTAGGTCCCCAATGTCTTTGTTTATGAGTTCCATGATGATCCTCTCCATAGCCTTGCATACTAGGCTAGTCAGGCTTATGGGGCAATAGTTTCCAGGGTCCGCAGAGCTTTGTGGAGTGGGACCACTGTTGCTGTACGCCATTCTTTGGGCACATATCCTGTAGTGAGGCTGAGATTGTACAGCAGTTTTACTTGAGGGATTAGTTCTTCTTGGAGTTCATGTAGGACACAACCCGAGACACCATCTGGTCCCAACACCATCTGGTCCCATGGAAGCAGTGTTTTTTGCTTTGGAGAGGGCGGCCTTCACCTGAGCATCAGAGATGTTTGGGAGGCTGCACTCTGCCGGGATAGATACTTGCTCTTTTGGGGGGGAGGGGGTGGAGAAGTTTGCACTGAACCTGTCTGTCAGGATATTGGCGATGTCTGAGGGTTCAGTGTATTTTTTGTCGTTTAGAATCAACTCAGAACAAGTTTGAGAGATGTCCTTCAAGAATGCAACTGCAGTCCTGACATATGGGTTGTCCTGCCTCAGGCAGCCCTTCGGTCGGCCGGATTCCAAAGTCTGGGTCCGGCATCGGCTGATGTCGCCTCCTCCCTGACGTCAGAGCGGCTGGGGTATAAAGGCATCCGCCGACGCCATCTTCTTCAGTCTTTCTTGCCGCGCGGTGCCCGAAGCAGAAGCAGTTCGCAAGTGCCGGTCGGTCAGCTCCTGTGTTTTCAGTTACCGAAGTCATCAAAAAGCTAAGTACCCCGTTGGGGAACATTTTTCTTGCCTCAGCCGATGTCAGAAAAAATTGAAAAAGTTAATAATTGTTTGTCTTGTGGTAAACAAATACCTCATAAGGACTTCCATTCTTACTGCCTTCCCTGCCTGGGCCCAGACCACGACGTCTCGGCCTGTGCTGCCTGTGCTTGCTTTAATAAGCGCACACTCAGGCGCCGGGCAGAATTTGCCGAAGACTTTTTTGGCGATTCTTACGCTTATATCATGCCGTCGGAACAACCGACAGCACATATTACCAAAAAACGCAAGGACCGGGACCGACATCCTCGGCCCACGTCGTCCACCGATACCACGCCTAAGCCCTCTGCGAGTGCATCGGTCTCTTCGGAAGCGGTAATTCAACCGCTCCAGGCCGACGATACCGCTTTAACGGGTACTTCGGTCCCGGAGATTTCCCCAGTGCCGGTTGTTGATTTTCCTCCCGAAACCGAAGCTCTAGCTTTACCTGACACCATACCAGTGGATAAAGTTATCTGCACGTGGGGCAGCTAGGCCTCCGGTCTCCATGTCCATCAAGGCCTTCACACGTGCTAAGGCTGCCAGCCAGGCTAAGGCCCATCCTAAATCTATTTCCCAGGGCCCCTCTACTGATAAACAGATCATGACTCTTGCTGCAGATCTAATCTCTCTTATCAGAGGTTCTCAGTCGCATCCAGACAGAGGTTCTCAGCCGCCTGCAGATAAAAGGCCTAGAACTGAGCAGACAGATACCCTCTCTTCGGATGAAGCCTCTGGGGATTCAGAGCACTCGGATACCCATGAAGAATCCTTCCAGGCCTACGAGGACTCTGATGCTGAGGAATCAATTCCTTCTGCCTCACCTCCAGAGGATATTTCTTTTGGTGAAGTTTTCCACTCCATGAGAGAACATTTTCAGTGGCAGGGTCAGGAATTTTCTGACTCCAGGAAAAGGCTACGTACCTTCCTTAAGTTACCCCAGCACAGACCTTTAGCTATTCCTCCAGTGTTGGATGTCCTGGATGATGTATACTCAGGACTCCAGTGCTTCCCCTGATTCTCTCCCTCCTGCTCCTGTCAAGCCAGACAGATATTACAGGGTTCCTGAAACTCATAAGCATCTCTTTAAGGCCCACTCTGTGGATCTAGAAACTATTTCACAGGGGCCCAAAGGAGTGGCTACTTCCTCAGCCAAAAACCCTCTACCCGCAGACAGGGAAGCTAGGTCCCTGGAGAGATGGGGCAAAAAAGTTTATACCTCTTCCACCCTTGCCATGAGGTCACTTAACTGTCTTTTTCATATGTTTCAGTACCAGGATTACTTAATGGATGATTTGCAGAAAAAGTTAGCCTCTCCTGAGCCTATAAATAAAAAAGCATTGCAGGATTTGGTTCATAACACTCAGCAGGTTAACAATCATTTTCTTCAGTGTGGTTATGATGCATTGGAAGCTTCATGTAGGGCAGCTATGACAGGGGCCGTTATACGTAGACATGCTTGGTTGAAAGAACAGCCACTGCCAGACCATGTTAAAGTAAAGCTCCTGGATGCACCTCTGGAAAAACAGAAGCTTTTTGGTGCTAATGCACAGGATGTGTTGAAGTCTATTGAGGAAAAGGCAAAATCAGTACAGACAGTCAAGGATTTCCTCCAGGTTCAGCCACCCAGATTCAGCAGGAATTGGCCTTCAAAGAATTGGTCCTTTCCAGACACTGACAAGTTTCAAAGGGGAAAAAACAGGCGTGCTCGAGGTAAAGGGCAATACCGAGGCTCCTACAGGGGCCGCCAGTGGCAACCACCAAATCAGAGAAGTGGCGCAGGGAGTTCAGCTGCACCACAGGGACAATCACAATGACTTGACTTTCACACCGCCGACCAGGGCTCAAAGAGAAGCACCTCTAGGCGGAAAATTATCCTTATTCTCAAAAAACTGGCACATTTTAACCAAGGACAAATGGATTCTGGACATAGTAGACAAAGGTTACAAGTTCCACTTCCATACCTTACCAACGAGACAAGGCATGCCAAACCTGCCACAACATCAAAGGGCAGAGGCTCTTATACAAGTTTCAAAGCTGTTACAAATAAAAGCAATAGAAAAGGTTCCTCCTCAGGAACAAGGCCAGGGATTCTATTCCAGACTGTTCCTTGTTCCAAGAAAAGAAAAGCAATGGAGGCCTATACTGGACTTGTCCACTCTAAACACTTTTCTCATTGTGCCAAAATTCAAAATGCTGACGTTACAGCAACTCCTTCCCATGCTGGGCAAGGGGTCTTGGCTGGTTACTCTGGACCTGAAGGAGGCATACCTGCATGTCCCAATCAGACACAGTTGCAGAAGATACCTCAGATTTCTTGCAGGGTCAGAGCATTATCAATTCTCAGCATTGCCGTTTGGCTTATCTACTGCGCCCAGAGTATTCACGAAATGCCTGGCATCAGTAGTTGCACATTGCAGGCTCCAGGATTCAAATATACCCTTACCTGGACGACTGCCTTATACAAGCAGACAGCAAACAAACCTTGATAAGAAACTTGGACTATGTCATTCAATTGCTACAGGCTTTGGGATACACAGTCAACATTCAAAAATCAAGACTATTGCCATCCCAACAGATTATTTTTCTAGGAGCAAAACTGGGCACACAATCACAAATGGCTTTCCTCACAGAGGAGAAACAAGAGCATTTACCAGATTACTTCAAAAGCCTAGCAAAGCTCACCCAGCTGACCGCAAGGAAGATCCTGCAGGCCCTGGGGTTCATGGCATCTTGCCATTCTTCTGATCCCTCTGGCAAGACTACACATGAGAAAGCTACAATGGTACCTAAAAAGCTTATGGTCTCAACACAGCCACAACCTAGAAGACGTAATACCACTCATTCCATGCCTGCAAAGGGAATTTTTGTGGTGGGCTCAAGCAAGTCATTTAAACGAAGGCATGTCTTTCAACAAAGCTCAAGCAAGTCAAACCATTACAACAGACGCCTCAGATCATGGATGGGGGGCACACATGGAGGGCAGATGCATTCAAGGGCAATAGACTCCCATGGAAATGCATCTGCACATAAATCAAAAAGAGATGTTGGCAGTGATACATGCTATAGAGGCCTTCGGAAAATCTCTTCAACAAGGTCATCTGCTAATAAGGACAGACAACACCACTGTCATGTGGTATATAAACAAGCAAGGAGGCACACATTCGTATCCCCTCTGCAGACTAACAATGACTCTTTGGGAAAAGGCCCTGAAACTAAACATCCACTTGCAATCCCAGTTTGTTCCGGGCAAAGACAATGTTCTGGCGGACAGGTTGAGCAGAAATTTCTCGGATCCACACGAATGGATGCTGCATCCACACATTTTCTCACAAGTAACAAGTGCATGGGGAAGACCGGACATAGATCTCTTTGCTTCTCATCTCAATCATCACCTGGAGAAGTTCTGCTCAAGGACACACCATCCTCTAGCCTGGAGAACGGATGCTCTTTCCTTCAGCTGGAATTCCCTAACAATTTATGCATTCCCTCCTCTACCATTACTGACCAAGGTGTTACTGAAGATCAAAGCAGAACAACCAACAGGAATTTTGATAGCTCCAGACTGGCCAAGGCAGCACTGGTATCCATTGCTACTGAGCATAACTCACACCAAACCGTGGCTCTTGCCTCAATGGCCTCTGCTCCTAACTCAGCACAATTACAGGACTGTTCATCAAAACCTGCAAACATTGCAGCTGACAGCTTGGAGGGTTCCATGACTTTGACCCATATCTCTCTCTCTGAAAAAGTTCAAGAAATCTTGCTGGAAGCACGCAGACCTTCCACCAGAAAAACCTATTCGGCCAAGTGGAAGAGATTCATCATCTGGAATGCCAACAAGGTTCAGGATGCATCAGTAATGAGCATACCACAGATATTAGAATACTTGGCAGAAATGTTTCATAGTGGCCTCTCATATTCTTCCATTAAAATTCACGCTTCAGCAATCTCAGCAAAATACAACTGTGAGCCACCTGTGTTTTCGCATCCCTTGCTAAGACAGTTTCTAAGAGGGATAAAGAACATCAAACCTCCCAGAAAACCACCAGTTCCTGCATAGGACCTCAATTACGTCTTGGAAAAATTAACTCTTCCTCCTTTTGAACCAGCAGCATCTTCAGAAATGCAATTTCTCTCCTGGAAAACGGTTTTCTTGTTGGCAGTTACCTCAGCAAGAAGAGTCTCGGAGATACAGGCCCTCATGGCAGTACCTCCCTTTCTCATTTTTCATCAGGACAGAGTTTCTCTAAGGACCAATCCTTCATTCATGCCAAAAGTGATATCCAGGGTGTCTCTGAATCAAGCAATTCACCTGCCTACTTTCTTTCCCAATCCTCAAAATAAAGGGGAAAAGCTGCTGCACACTTTGGACATAAACAGACAATTACGCTACTACTTGGACAGAACAAAGACCACCAGAAAGTCTGACCAGCTGTTTGTAGCCTATGCTGCTGGAGTGCAAGGAAAGGCAATCTCCAAACAAACAATTTCAAAATGGATTGGACACTGCATCAGATTCTGTTACTCTTTCCATGGAAAAGGTGTGCCAGCCAATATTAGGCCACACTCCACCAGAGCTATAGCCACATCCACAGCCTTTCTAGGAGGAGTGGCTACAAAGGACATTCTAGAGGCTGCTACATGGAGCTCCGTGCATACATTTACCAAACACTACAACCTGCCTTTATACTCCAGATCCCGAGCAGGCTTTGCTTCGGCAGTCCTGCAGGGCCTTTTAGCTACACCATCCCTTTCTTAGATCCTACCACCCCCAGCTTGGCTATGGTATTCAACCCATATGTCAGGACTGCAGTTGCATTCTTGAAGGACATAGTACAGTTTTGTACCTACCATAAATGTAGATGTCCAATAGATATGCAACTGCAGTCAGGTTTTCCCTCCCTCCTACCCCTCTGCATTTTTCCTTTTGGGTCCATTCCCCCCTTTCCTCTATTAGCTAGGGATATCTGTTATGGTGTATCTGTTTATTACTGTTGTGCATGTCTGGAATTTTTTATCCATTCACAAAATTTAGCCTTCCTTGGAGGGCACCTGGCATCTGGGGCAAGAAACACTGAAGAAGATGGCGTCGGCGGATGCCTTTATACCCCAGCCGCTCTGACGTCGGGGAGGAGGCGACATCAGCCGACGCCGGACCCAGACTTTGGAATCCGGCCGACAGAAGGGCTGCCTGAGGCAGGACAACCCATATGTCAGGACTGCAGTTGCATATCTATCGGACATCTACATTTATGGTAGGTACAAAACTGTACTTTGCATCCCAGGTTCCTAACATAACTGAAAAACGCCTTATGATTGTCTTTATTGTCCTGTGCAATTTTTCTTTCGAAGCTGGCCTTGGAGGATTTTATGAGGGATCGTAATTTTTTGCTAGTACTGATCAGAGATGCCTTCCATTTTAGGGATTTTGCTCTATCATGTAGTAGCTTCCTCCTTCTGTCGTACAGTTTATTTATGGCTGGGGTCCACCAGACTGGACGCCTGCCTTTGGATGATTGGGTCTTGATTTTGTTTGGGATAGCATGATCCATGCATTCCTGGAGATGTCCGTAGAATGTGTTTATATAGGATTCTGCAGTTTGGGCTGTAGTTTCCACTGGCTCTAGGGCCTTGAAGGATTCCACTTCGGTTTTGAGAAGTGTGAAGTTCGCTTTTGAGAAGTTTTTCACTGTGGTTTTCTGGGCTGGGGGTGGGGTCGGGATGTGGATATCCAGTGAAATTAATTTATGGTCTGATCTTACCAATGAGGGATATACTTCTGGTATGGAGCATAGAGTCCCCATGTTGGTAATTATCAGGTCTAGTATGTTTTCCCCTCTTGTGGGAGTGGTGACTAGTTGTTCCATAGCATTTGAGCATGATGGTAAGACTCTGTCTGCCGTAGGTCTGCGTTTTTCCAACCCTCAGCGCTCCTTTTCCAGGAACCAGAGGAGTGGGAAGATGTGGCACAAAAAATCTCAGGGTCCTTTCTGTGCCACATGTGGTGATGATACCCCCAGGGGTAGAGAGGGTAACCGTTCTGGAAGACGCCCCTATCGAGGCAGAGGGAGTCCACATAACCAAGGCACCAGAGACTCCTTCTCTGGGCAGCCTTACCAGCGCTCCTGAAGAGCGGCCTGACTGCTTTCCTCTGGAAGCAGTCAGAGGTCGTTTCTCTCTGCACCAAGCTGCCTGACACTCTATTACCACCAATCGTTGGGTACAGAATCATTACCAGAGGTTACACCTTTCCCCTCATTACTTATCCAAAACTTCCAACAAAACTTCCCAACGTTCTACCCAGTCAAAGGGAAGAAGCAGCTTCAGAAGTAAAAAAGCTGTATCAAAAAAAAGTAATCCAACCAGTCCCACCAGACCAATGCGGATCCGGATTTTACTTAAGATTCTTTTTGGTGCCAAAAAAGACAGGGGACTGGAGACCCATTCTGGATCTCAGCAATGTGAACAAGTCCTGTTGCCCAAACCAAATTACGGATGGTCACGGTTCAGTCCATTCTCCCTTTTCTAAGGGTGGCCAGTTGGATGTGCTCGATAGATCTCCAGGACGCGTATTACCACATCAAAATGGACAAACACTCCAGGAGCCTACTTTGCTTCTGGCTAGAAGCCAATTATTACCAGTTTCATGCCCTGATGTTTGGTCTCTCTACAGCCCCCAGAGTGTTTACAAAGTGCATGGCAGTGATTACAGCTCACTTGAGACTGCAAGGATTCCGGGTGTTTCCATATTTGGATGATTGGCTCCTTACTGCCGCCACCAAGCATCTTCTGGTAACAGCCCTGCAATGCGCCCTTTCTCTGACAGAACTTTTGGGGATAACTGTGAACTGGGAGAAATTCAGTCGTACTCCTGTCCAGCAGATAGAATTAAATCGGAGCAGTCTTCGACACCCGATCCTGTCTGGTGTCGCTCACAGGCTCCAGAGATTGAGGCTTCAGCTCCGGGAGGTCCTCTGTCGAAACAGTCTCAGTGAGAGAGGTTCTTCAGGTCCTCGGAGCCATGGCAGCTTCCATACCAATAGTGCCTCTTGCAAAACTGCACATGCAAATTCTCCAGTGGCTTCTTGTCTCTCAGTAGTTCCCGAACCATCATCCACTATATTTTTAGATTCAGATTACCAACTCTTGCAAGCAGGACCTTCTTTGGTGGATGAGGCCAGACACAGAACTTTGGAGCCGCCTATTCCAGTCCCCTCAGCCCAAGGCCATTGTGAGCACGGATGCTTCCCTGATAGGGTGGGGGGGCCATTTCCAGGGAAAGACAGTCCAAGGTGCATGGTCCACATTGGAGGCCAACCTGCATATCAACATTCTAGAACTGAGAGCGGTGCTGTTAGCTTTGCAAGCATTCCAACCAGTTCTTCCTTGTGGAATGATTGCATGTCAGTAGTCTGGTATATCAACAAGCAAGGAGGAACAAAGTCCTACCCCCTGTGTCGAGAGGCCATGAGAATTTGGCAGTGGGCGGTAACTTCCAACAGCTTTCTGATAGCAATTTCTGATAGCAATGCACATCCCGGGGAGCTCCAAAGTGATTCCAGACAAGTTGAGCAGATGTATTCTCTTGCCCCATGAGTGGTCTCTCAATGCCGAAGTAGCGGCAGAAATTTTCAGCCGTTGCGGCAACCTCTTTGCCTCCCCATCAAACAACAAATGCAGCAGCTATTTTGCCCTATTCCCACCAAAGGACGTTCTGGTTCATGATTGGCCCACGGGACTATTTTATGCCTATCCCCCCATTCCTCTGATTCCGCAATTCATAAAGAAAGCTATCCGGTTGAAATGTAAAGTGATCCTCATAGCCCCCTTTTGGCCTCGACAAGTTTGGTTCCCCTTCCTTTGGCCTCGTCTGTTTATATCCACCCTGGATTCTAGATCCTCTTCCAGACTTGATTTCTCACCCCCAAGGGTTGAGTCACCCGAATCTGTCCAGTCTCAAGCTGACAGCTTGGTTTCTCCACTTCTCTTAGGTGCCAGGCAGGATGATCTCACCTCACCTGTTCGTGACATTATTCTGGCCTCTCATAAACCATTCACCAGAAGACTGTATCAGGACAAATGGAAATGTTCTCTATTTGTTCAAAAGGAAAATATGCTGGATCCGTATTCAGCTCTAGTCACCGCGATTTTACAATATCTTAAGTTTTTCAGAGATTGAGCCGCAGCCTCTACATACGAGTACATCTGGCGGTGATTTCAAATTATCATAATGGGCTGGATGGTACTCCTCTCATATCACTGCATTTATGTAAAACTTTTCTCAAATGGGTTTCTCACATTAGACCCCCAATCAGGCAGCCTATAGAGCCATGGAACCTCATGTTAATTCTACCCCCAATCAGGCAGCCTATAGAGCCATGGAACCTCATGTTAATTCTACAGTCTTTGACTCAATCCCGTTTGAACCTGCAGCAAAATGTGAACTCATATTCTTGTCATGGAAATCTCTCTTCTTGGAGCCATCAGCCAGATGAATTTCGGAGCTTCAGGCATTATGCATCAAAAGCCCTATCTAATCTTCCATAAGGACAGAGTATCACTCTGGACAAACTCATCCTTTCTCCCCAAAGTTCTTTCGTACTTTTCCATCAATCAGTCTATTGACCTACCAGTATTTTTCCCAAAATTTTCTAATAAAGGAGAATACTGCCTACATTCCTTGGATGTACACAGGCAATTTAGATTTTGTTTAGACAGAACCAAAACAATACGCAAGACTGACCAACTTTTCATTTTCTTTTCTGGGCCTAGAGTGGGAAATTCTGTCTCCAAGGTCACTTTATCAAAATGGCTAAGGGTCTGCATACGTTTCACTTATTCATTTGCAAAAGAACGTATGCCACAGAATATTAAAGCCCATTCCAGTAGATCTGTAGCAACATCTGTAGCCTACCATTCCAGGGCTTCTATGGACGATATCTGCGCAGCAGCCACTTGGGCTAAACCCCACACTTTTATCAGTCATTACAAATTGGATGTGGTCTCCAGAGGGAGCGCTGCCTTTGGCTCAATGGTACTTAGGAACGTTCTTCCATAAGGGCCGCCCAAGGATCTCAAGGTAGCTGGGGGGATTCTGTCCCATCAGTGATGAATGGAAAGAAGATTAACAACATCAGATAAAGACGTTATGTCTTACCATAATGTTCCATCTGTGTTGTTTTTCTTCTTTCATTCATCACTTCTCACCATCCCTCCCCCGCTAAATGCTCCTGGGGGATACTTTGGGTCCAAGTGGTGTCTTAGGGCATTTTCGCAGAAATGGCTTCTGCTTTACTTGTATAACGTGGGCAAACTCGATCTGAGGTAACAGGGAGAAGGGCATTGCGGGTAGAAACTTAGCTCGAGAGTTTTTGGCTGGCGCAAGCTTGGTATTAGGCTGACTTGGTTCCGAGGGCTCGGAACCAGACCCCATCAGTGATGAATGAAAGATCAACAACACAGATGGAACGTTATGGTATGACATAACTTTTTTTCTGTTCACAACTTGTAACCCAACCCCCAGGCAGTCTGTCGCTTGACATTTCTGTAGTCATCACAAAACTGCAAAGATAAGTATTAGTGTTTGAACCTTGTTCCTGTATGCATTGTCAGTACTGCACAGACCTGCAAAAATCTGTTCTGAATGTATTGTACCAGTTACATCTTGACATTTTTGATAGCAAAGCTTCTAAATTCTGAGACTTAAGCCACTTATTGTAAACCAGTAGAGAGAAATATGGTGGTTTGATTATACTGGACATATACACCCCCTAAGAGAGGAAATGGAAAGAGTATGCATTATCTGAATGCAGTGACTGATCAGAGTTAGCTTGTTGGCATATAAAAGCATGGGGAGAGATGCAGAGGTGTGGAAGAAACGTGTGGAAGTATTGCTTCATTGAGTTGGTGGTGGATCCTGGAGTTGCATTACCTAGGAGCATAGTAGTATTGACTTACAATGATATGTAACTGGGGTAGGGTGCACTGCATAAGGTTGCAACACTTTAGCAGATTTAATGAAGCGAATAACATTTTCATTGGTATTTGCATATGTTTTGCAAATATCCTGTAAATGTTTGGGGAAGGAGAGTTTGTTGGCTTCCTGGAGAGAATGCCCCCTTTCTTTTAGGTTGGACATACTGTTTGAAACCGTCTTTGTGCAGATAACCAGAGGAGAACTGGAGCACTAAGATACAAAGATGGCTTCACTCTTTGGACTGTAGCTTTGAATATTTAGTTTCCTTATACCATTGTAATGTATAGCAGAGTACCCCTGACCTGCAGTTCCCACGAGATGAGAAAACCAAAACAGTCCTACATATTTTATATGTTCATCAGTTGAGTCAGCTTTAAGACAGATGTTGTAACCTTTATTTTTGTTTCCCATATAGATAGCTAGATTACTTATGAAAGTCACCATAATGCTGTTCCTTTTTGCTTTCCATGGGATTCTATTCCAGAGCGGTGGGTGTCTGAATGTTTTTCGGTAGATGGAGAATTATAATCCAAAAGTGGTGTTTCAAGTAGTGTAATAGATCAGAAGTGGATCTGAAACCTAGAAAATTTGCCATAAGCAATCTGAAACTGAAAACAGTGATAATATTTTTAGTCTGTCATACTGTAAACCGTTAGTTTTTTTGCGTTTTGTATGTCACTAGATAATACATTGTTTGTATTCATAGTATCTCTGTGAGTAATGCAAGCTGCACTTTGACTAGTCCATCAGCTCAGCATTTTCTCATGATCACTACTGAGGTGCGCTTTGGGGATGTGGTCTGCTGCAGATATCAGAAGGACAACTAGGATGAGTGAAAGGGTCAGTCAACCCAGGCACAATGTGTTAAGGAATGTAATCAGCGGATGCCGAACGGTCAGTGGTGCAGTATTGGCTTTTACTTCCACTGCAGAGTTTCTGAAATTTATTTGATTCTGCTGTTACTGTCAGAACTGAAGTGCTTGCTTCATCTGTTTAGAGTGACACTGTGAGCGAAACAAGCCATTTACAGCTTATGTATTTGCAGCAGGGCTATCCACCTGGCAGTGTGAATACTGGCTCTAAATGATTGCCACTGTTGAAGTGACACCCTAACTTAATGTGCAAAAATGGGGAAAGGGTTATGGATGAATATATTGACTGGCTACTTTCTCTTGACTGGAATGGGGTTCAGTGTCCCTGTTTCTGGCATAATATAACATTACAAATTTTGATCCATTATATTTTCTGATTACAGCATCTGTTAGAGGCAAGAAGGCTATGAATTTTGGAATCAGTATGCCCCCTTTTGTGCCAACACTCCCTTGAAGTTGAGTGAAAGTACTATGTCTGAAGAAGGCTCCCAGAAGCTTTTGTATACTGGACAGATGGCCCATCCTTGGCAGGATGTAATCCATACAACTTCGGATACTGCAGCAGTGATCCATTAGTACAAGAAAAGCATTTGGCTGTTTTATTTGAGCTTACCATGCCTGAAAAGTCACATGAAGCTTGGGGCACAGACATCCTGAAGAAAAACAGAAGCAAGGCCTGAAGAAGTAGTCCAGGTTGACTCTGGAATCCTTTCCTTCACCAGGGACTCTAAATCTGAGGATGTTTGTTCCACAGCAGCACTTGTACAGCCCTTTGCCCTGACATCTGCAGCAGTCAGGACCTCTGGCATTACTTTAAAAGCCACCAACTTTGTCAGCCTTCAGCTTGTCCATATGTCCCACTGCGCCATAAATGCAACTTGGCAATTGACATTGTTTGGATGTTGGTCTCTTGAGTGCCACCTTACTGTTAAGCAAGGGGAAGCAGCATAGCATACTCTTGGTTAATGTAGAGGAAAACCTCAGGTTTGCAGAAGTCAGAACCCAAGATCCCACGTTCATGTTCAGGTAGTATTGCAGGCAGCCGCTAGTCACAAGGCACTGGAGGCACAGATCTCTGCCACACTGAAGTTGCTGTCTTACAGTGGCTCGTCAGCCCCACCCCCACTCTGCCTTTCTGTCAAGATTGGGTAAACTGGCTAAAGGCTTCTTTCAGTTTTTACAAAGCCTGTAGCTTGAATCCAGCCAATCTTGTGTCAGGAGTCCAAACTCTTGTGTGAGACCCTGACCCTACTAATCTGAACTATAATTCCCAGATGCCCTGCCTCATGGTCTGTGACACAGATTGTGAAGACAACCTGGTTTCTGACTCACCATCAGGGGACCTGTTATTTTAAGATGAACTCTTCCTCATGAGGGAATAATTTTGTGGCAAATTTGAGACCTCAACCTTCCAGAAGAGGGTTATGGATCTTCTAGGGCTGGGCCATCTAAATTGGTAGCCACACTTCCAATACAGTAAGTAGTCCTTGCATATATTTGATGCTACTGCCAAGGAACCAGACTCCCAGCTGCTGCCTGCAAGATGACTGACCAGTTTTGAATGGTGCAGGACCCTCTTAAATTCCTCTTTAAGAACCTTATTGCACACCCAGATACCTTATATATGTAATCTGCAAAGCAAATCAGACTATCTCTTGGGCATAATACTTCTCAGTGACAGAAAAAGTAGGTTACTGGACAGATCTGGAAAAGAGGGAGATCTCACAGCAACCCCAACTTTCAGTCCATTAAACAGCCACACCAGCTTTTTGAAATGCCAAGATTTCCTTGAATGACTTTTTAGAGAGTTGCGAGCGAATAAAGGATGAACAGAAAGCTTCCATGCTCTCTCAAATACAAACCTTAATACAACTAGTGAAGCATGGTCTCAAATGTAGGTGTTATGCTGTGGATATACCATCCATGCTGCTGCAGCAAGGTCAGTAATTTCAAGTTATTCTTGCCCGAGGATTCAGTCCCTATCCTGAGATCTAAAGGTTCAACCCCTTAATACACATTTGGATAAGGAGTTGACCTTCAGACCTCAAGCATACATTTTATTCAGAAAAGCTGGAAGATAGAGGGAAGTCATGGAGTCAAGTGTAGCAAATGTTCCACCCTCCATTTTCCAAATTGAATAGAAATTATCCTCCCAAACAAGGGCCTTCCTGCCAAAGGCAACTTAAAGGTAACCAGCCTAAATGAAAAAAAGGCAACATAAAAAAAAATATGGCAAATGAAGAGAGCGGGAAATGAATTGAGAGTGGCACAGGGTCCAGATCCCAGCAGGGAACATCTGTGACTACTCCAGCCTCCTCCATCCCTTTAACCCCTTTCACCCAGTTACTTCATTCAAATACAAGTGGTAAGAGGAGGCCAAATGACTTCCTAACAGTGGTCAAGTATTTACCTCACTTATGCCATGGACAGTACTCAGAGGTCCACATACAGTGACAGCAGAGCAGGAAAAACTGGTAGGTCCCACAGTAACATATATGGTGTCCCTTGGTATTGTAGAGGCTATGCCCTGTGGTTAGGAGAACAGCAAGATTTACACAAGACTTTATCATCCCAATAAAAATAGACTCTGGAGACGCATTTTAATCTTAAATCTTACCAAATAACTAATACTGCCACAGTTCAAGATGTTAACATTACAAGCCTGACTTCTTCTCCTAAGCCGTCAAGACAGTCCTGCTTATCCTGGACCTCAAGGTTACCTACCTACACATTCCCATTTACAGGGGTCACAGGCAGTATCTCCAGATGTTCTTCGTGTTTCACTGTTACAGTCATCACATTTGGGTTATCCTGCCAGGGGTAGCCCTCAGTCGGCCCGAATACCAGAGGCTTAGTATTTCTGCATCGGTTGATGTCGCTCCATGACTGACATCAGGTCGTCAGTGGTATAACATCAGGCAGCCAACGCCATTACATCAGTCTTTTTTGCCAAGGAGCCCAAAGCAAAAGCAGTTTGCACGACTGCCGGTCAAACGCTGCCCAAGTTTTAATTTCAGAATTGAAGTTGAAGTCTTCTAAAGCCAAGTACCCCATTGGAGATCCTTTTTTCTTGCTCTAACCGATGTCAGAAAAAGTTAACAATTGTCTCGCCTCTGGAAAGCAAATACCACACCGAGACTTCCATTCCTACTATTTAGGCCCAGACCACGATGCCCCCCACTGTCTCTTTTGTGCTTTGTTCAGTGCCAGAACTATACGTCATTGGGCCTTTATTGTAGCTAGATATTTTCGCTCTCAGTCCTCTAATTCCGATATGGCTTTGGTAAGCCATCCAACTACCGATCTGAAAAAGTAAGGAAAAAAACAGACTGCACCGGTCCAAAACTGCTGACGACACTTCCGTTAAGCTAGTCGTCAGTTCTCCAGTCCTCAGTGAGGTGCTTTCACAGCCCCTGAAGCCCACTTCTGTGGACTTGCAGGCCACTACAGAGACCCTTTCCGGTATGCCGCGAGACTGTTCTTTGACTAAGGATCCTGCAGATGTCTCTACCTTGGATGGGTCCGGAGCCGCTGGGCAGGCACCAGCTTCTGAGGAAGTACTTCGCACTACAGATACTCGACACTGACCAACGACTTATTTTGCGTCTTCAGTTCTTTCTAAAACTACTGAGTTTCTAAGGCCCAAGGTACGAACCACACCCAAAAAAATGACCCAAGCTCAGGCACCTGCTTCCTTGCCTCAGTCTCAAATGCTTAAAATGGCAGAAGACCTTATTATGCTTATTAGGGGAAGCCAGGCTACCCCTTCCAAAAGAAAGAGACTTGTCCCCAGTAGTTTTATCTGAACAGGAGTCCAATGACTCTAATGCATCTGAATATGAAGATATGCAACCCCTCAGTGCTTATGAGGATTCTGATGCAGAGGAATCCATTCCTTCTGCCTCCCCACCCAAGGATTTTTCATTAGGGGAAACCTTACATACTTTAAGGGAGCATTTCCTGTGAGGATGTCAGGACTACCCTCAGTCAAAAAAGAGACTCAGGGAATTCTTAGATCTAGCACAGCACAGACCTTTGGCTTTCCTCCTGTCCTGGATGGTTGTGGGTAATGCTTTTATGGAATCCAGTCTGACGACTGACACCCTTCCTCCGGCTTCCAGGAAACCTGACAGATATTATAGACTTCCTGACTCACAAATTTCTTTTCAAAAATCCTACTGCTGACTCCGAGATCATATCTCAAGGAACTAAAGGAATCAAAACAACTTCAGCTAAGAATCCCACCTCCACAGAAAGGGATTCCCGAACATTAGACAGATGGGGTGAAAAAGTGTGCACCTCTGCTACTCTTGCTGTTAGAGCATTAAGTTGTCAGTTCCACATGCTGATAATATCAGCAACATACCATGGAACTCCTCAAACAAAAAATATCTTCTGTTTGTGCAAAAAACAAAGAATTACAAGAGTTAATGCATTCTGCAAGTCAAGTAACTAAGCACACCTTACAATGTGATTTTGATGCCCTAGAAGCATCTTGCAGGGCAGTAGTCACTGGTTCTGCCCTTAGAAGGCATGCTTGGCTTAAGGAACAGGTGTTGCCAGAATATGTCAAATTCAGATTAATGGATGCACCCTTAAACAAAGACAACTTATTTGGCACCAAAGCAGAAGAGGTCTTAAAAAAGATGGAAGAAAAGCTAAATGTATGCAGACAGTTAAAGACTTCTTACAGGTCCAGGCACCGAGGTTCAGTAGGCATTGCTCCTCCAAGCACTGGTCCTTTCCTGCCCCCTCCTGGCCAGCTCAGCCCAGACCCAGGGGAAGCAGACCCCACAGACAACAGCCCCAGGGAATGCAGAGATCTAAGCAGTGGAGTTCCTCCTCTTGAAAAACAGGAGTGCAAAGCCACCCCCTTATAGTAAGAACTCACAATGACTTTACACTTACAGCCCCTACCTCTACCCACCTGCTTGTGCCCCTAGGAGGAAAACTCTCCTTCCACACAAGCAACTGGGCCACCATTACCAATGACCGATGGGTCCTCAACATAAAGTCCCAGGGATATAAATTTTATTTCCACACTCTGCCAACCCCAAAAGGGTTCTCAGATCTTCCTCCAAACCAGTGGGCAGAGGCCAGAAAACAAGTCCTTTCCCTACTCTCAATGAGGGCAATACATCATGTTCCTGCAGAACAGATAGCCCAAGATTTCTACTCCAGACTCTTCCTGGTACCCAGAAAAGAGGGCACATGGCACCCCATCTTCGATCTATCCATTCTAAACACCTTTCTGGTGATACCACAATTCTGGTCACCCTCCAGCAGCTTTTTCCAATGCTTTCCAAAGATGCTTGGTTAGCCACCCTAGACCTAAAAGAGGCCTACCTACACATCCCAATCAGGGAATCATGCAGGAAATACCTACGTTTCAGGACAGGATCTATGCACTTTCAGTTCTCTGCGCTGTTCCCTTTGGCTTATCCACTGCTCCCAGAGTTTTCTCAAAATGTCTGGCTCCCGCCATTGCTTTTTACAGACAAAAAATATTCAAATTTACCCATACTTAGACGACTGCCTGATTCAGGCAGACAGTCTGGAAAAGCTGCTACAGCACCTGACTTTTTTTTGTAAAGGACCTACTGACCTCCCAGGGGCATACTGTCAATCAAAAGAAATCAAAACTAGTCCCCACACAAAAAAATTGTATTCCTGGGAGCAAGCCTGGACACAGCATCCCAGATGGCATTCCTTACTCCAGAAAAACAAGCCTACCTGACATGCTACGTCTCTCAACTAGCCACCAGAACCCAGTTATCCACAAGGAAAATCCTGCAAGCTTTGGAGTTCATGGCCTCCTGCATTCTACTCATTCCATATACCAGACTGCATATGAGGAAACTACAGTGGTACCTAAAAAGCCTTTGGTGTCAACACTCTCAAGACCTGAAAACTCTCATACCAATGATGCCTTGTCTAAGGAAAGATTTTTTTTTTTTTTTTTTGGTGGGCAGTGGCATGCAACCACAACAAGGGACTTCCCTTCTCACAACTCCACGCTGCCCAGAACTTCACCACAGTCACATCAGACTATGCCTGGGGTGCACACCTGGATGGCAGGTGCATTCAGGGCCATTGGAGCCCAGATCAAATACATCTTCACATCAACCAAAAAGAGATGCTAGCTGTTCAACATGCCCTGACAGCTTTCAGACCCCTACTCTTCTTGGGGCCTCTACTGATCAAAACAGACAACACAGTGATGTGGTATATCAACAAGCAGGGAGGGACTCACTCTTATCCTCTCTGCAGGCTCGCCATGACTCTTTGGCACATGGCCTCAGCCATGCAACTACACCTGCTAGCACAATTCCTGCCAGGCTCCCTAAACCCTCTGGCAGACAACGTAAGCAGAAACCTGCTCAACCCACACGAGTGGCAGCTAGACAACAGAACTTTCACCCTTGTAACCCAGAAATGGGGCACCCTGAAGGTGGACTTATTTGCCTCCCTCCAATCATCAGCTCAGCAAATACTGCACCAGTGGACCTCACAGCAAGGCCAGGAAAGTGGATGCTCTATCCTTCCAGTGGGTGAACCTCTCGGTCTATGCATTTCCCCCTCTACCACTCATTTCAAGGGTACTGCTCAAAATAAGGGAGGAAAAATCGAGGGCAGTCCTGATTGCCCCAGACTGGCCACACCAGCACTGGTACCCACTGCTGTGCAGCCTGTCACTCCTGCCACCATGGCACCTACCTCAGATCCCAACATTCCTAACCCAGAAAAATGGAGAATTCATGCATCCCCAATTGCAGACCCTCAGCCTTGCAGCCTGGCTTATTCCCTAACCTCTCCTCAAGCTGCCAGCCTAAACAAACAAGTCGTAGATGTTGTACGCGAGGCCAGATGCCCCAGCACTAGAAAATCCTATGCTGACAAGTCGAAAAGGTTTTGCACCTGGATCCAGGCTAAGGGAGCCGGAATGGCACAGCCCTCCCTACCTCTCATCCTGGATTACCTAACAGACCTACTACACAGGGGTCTATCCTTCTCTTCTGTTAAAATTCATGCCTCTGCCATCTCTGCTCATTACAACACACAGCC
This sequence comes from Protopterus annectens, assembly GCF_019279795.1. Classification (NCBI taxonomy): domain Eukaryota; kingdom Metazoa; phylum Chordata; order Ceratodontiformes; family Protopteridae; genus Protopterus; species Protopterus annectens. The sequence continues at coordinate 823,777,693 of NC_056739.1, forward strand.
ACCTCACTTCTCACACCCTCTCATCAAACAGTTCCTAAGCGAGGCTAACAACTTAACTACCCAGAAGAGCTCCTACCCCAGCCTGGGACCTTAACTTTGTGTTGGAAAAGCTCACACTTACCCCACTTTGAACCTGCAGCTTCAGCAGAGTTAAAATTCCTCTCTTGGAAGACATCTTTGCTTCTAGCCATCACTTCAGCTACAATCACTCATGGCTGTAGAGCCCTTCATCATTTTCCATGCTGACAAGGTCTCCCTCAGGACTAACCCATCCTTCGTACCTAAAGTGCTGTCCAGTGTGGCTGTCAACCAATCCATTCATTTGCCCACCTTTTTCCCTAACCCACAAAACAAGGGGGAAGGGATTCTGCACTGTCTAGATGTGCACAGACAGCTCAGATTCTATCTGGACAGGATTAATCAATCTGGACAGGATTAATCTTTTAGAAAAACTGATCAGTTGATTGGCAGCTTCACAGCAGGGCAGAGGGCAAGGCCATATCCAAACAACCAATCTCCAAATGGATAGCACACTGCATCCATTTCTACTACAAACTGCACAGAAAACCACCCTCAAAGGGGGATCAGGACACATTCCACCAGGGCAACCTCCACCTCTGCAGCTTTTCTCAGAGGGGTCCCCACAAGGGACATCCTGGAGGCTGCAACATTGACATCTGTTCATACCTTCACCAAGCATTACCACCTGCCTATATTCTCCAAATCCAGGACAGGCTTTGCCACCGCAGTCTTGCAGGGCATCCTAGCCTGCCCCCGGTCTTTTTTACTGCCTCCACCCTTTTCTTTAGCTTTGGGAATCAACCCTAATGTGATGACTGCCACACGAAGAACATAGTACCGTTGTGTACATTTACCATAAATGTAGATGTTCGAGTGTATTCACTATTGCACTCCTGGTATCTGTCCCTCCATCCCCCTTGTCTCTCTCTCTCTCTCTTCCTCTCTCCTTACAGGGAATTGTTGGTATTTATGTCTACTGGTGGTGTTCTTCCACCATAACCAAGCTCCCTATTTGGAGTCTCCTGACAGTTATGGCAAGAAAAACTGATGTAATGGCGTCGGCTGCCTGATTTTTTTATACCACTGACGACCTGATGTCAGTCCTGGAGCGACAGCAACCAACGCAGAAATACTAAGCCTCTGGTATTCAGGCTGACTGAGGGCTACCCCTGACAGGATAATCCAAATGTGATGACTGCAACAGTGAATACACTCGAACATCTACATTTATGGTAAGTGTACACAACTGTACTTTTGTGGTATGAGGGTTTTTTTTTTTCTTCCAGTTTACATTTTTGCCCTTTAGTTTAGCTACTGCAACCAGTTTTTTCACAAGATTTCTGGCCCCAGTAATAGCTCACTGTGGGGCCAAGGTCATTCATATTTACCAATACTTAAATTACAGCCTGATTTAGGAGGAGAGGTAGGTGGCTTTGGACTACACCTTACATTGCCTGGTCGCTCAAAGGTTCACTCAGCAAGCAGAAATTCAGCCTCTGTCCAAACCAGAAGCGTCCTGCTAGCAATATTTGATTACAAACACCAGCAGAACTGCTTTCCATAAGAGAATGTGGAGTCACTAACTGCCATCAGGTCCATGATAGGGAAAACTCAGACTAACAGCTGGATAATTCTTCACCTGTTTGTAGCCTTCCCTCAAGATTCCAATTAGAATTTACCAACCCATGAGTTAGTAACCAGATCGTATCAGAATAAAGCACATCATACCTAGCTTCATCCTCTTTCCATGAGGTCTTAAGGGGCTGGACGGGGGGGGGGGGTTGTACATATGACTGCCCATCCAGTTGTCTAAGTTTTGCTTAAAAAGGGTCAGGAAAGCAAACCACTCTGCTTTAAAAGAAGTATCCTGTGTGGAAGATATCTATCTCAGTAGCAGGTCCTGTTTATGTTTTGGTGGAAGTTTAGATCTCATGAGTGAGTATTTAGGATGTTATTCTTATGGATGTGTAGGTGGTCTTGTATACTGTATCTTTTGATACTGTGTATACCAGACAGAGATCTCCTCTCAGAAGTCGCTAGGAAAGAGAAAATTGAGAGAGAGAAAAAAGGAGAGCACATTAAGGTGGCCATGGTGGCTCAAGGAGGGCATATACCCTTAAATGACTTAGTAAGGAAATGCAGCAGTCTGTGAAGCTGTCATATGCATAGACAAGTAAATACAAAAGGGGGCATTGTACTATTATTGGCTGCAATAGGAAGAGTAGGAGAATGATGACTTCCTTGGATTTAGAAGATATACCCATATACCCATGGTGATCAGTCTGACTGTATAACAGGATTTCCTAACAGTGGTCAGAAGGTAGTTTGTTGTCTATGGAAGTGGCAAAGTCCCAAGTCAGGCAGTATTTAAGTGGGTGTTACATATGTGGTAGGTGCATGGGTGCACAGATTTGCCAAAGGGACACAGTGCTGCATTTCTTGGCATTTGATTTATTCCATAGACCAAGCACCACCTGCTAGTGTGTATAAAGCCCTCCTGGAAAATCCAGACATAATTTGAGAAGTTAATGACTAGTCAGAGTTTGCAGTCATCTGCAAACTTCATCAGCCATAGGTCTTTGATGTCAACTTTGACATTCGAAAAGTGGATACCAAAGATGAATGGTCCCAGGACCAATCCCTGGGAGACAACTTTGTTAACAACTTGGGTAACTACTCTTTCTGATTAGTGTGCCTCTATCACTAATATAATTGGTTCTGTCAGTGAGCTAGTTTCCTGTCCATAGGGGTTTATTATCAATTGGCTTAGTCTGTCAGTAATGCCAGTATGTGGAATGGTATCCGAGGCACTGGCAAAGTCCACCATGTATGCAGTGTGTAGAGATTTCCTTGTGTTGAATCCCTTGAAGACATGTTCAGAAAATTCCAATAGGTTAAGGAGGCAGGATAGCCGAGTGCTCCTCCAGGCGTCTTCTGCAGTTAACCCCTACTGCTCCTCTAGGCGTCAAATATGGATTGTTCATATTTGCATTAATAATTCCAAAACCATGTTACTTACAAGGTACCAGGATATTTTGTCTTGAGCCATATGTGATGGCAAACACAACTCTATTGATATTTGACCTCTTTCAGTGAGAGTTTTCTAGAACTCTAAGGTGATAACTTAGTTTTTAAAGGCTTAAGCCACGTCCACTAGGTGTTAAAGGTGCACACTCAAAAGAGCTGCTCCGGAGTGAATGAGTTGGAAAACTCCACCTTAGAACTAAAAACTATTTTTCACTCCATCTTTGTTTTCTGAGCTATTTTAACATCTCAAAATCACTCCCAACTGCTGCTTGTAGAATTTTAGTATGTTTTCTGCAAAATGGCTGCCAATGGGGCTTGATTAACACGATCTTAATTTTCTTCAAGCCTTTCTCTTTCCTATAATCTATTTCAAGTCTGCTGTGCATGAGTCAAGCTAGACATAAGAAAGTAGTGGTGTATTCCCATACTATTAACTTATAATGAGATTATTCTTACACGGAAACTCGATCAGTCCAAATCAGTCCAACCAAGGAACTTCTCAAATATACCATTTATTAGACACACAATTCACAATTGTAGACAAGTTGACCTAGGTTTCGTCTTGAACTTATACAGACTTCATCAGAACTAACACATCATACTGAAACCACTTCCCTTTATAACACTCCCAGGTTAATTGATTAATTACACTCCCACAAAATTAAAGACACACACCCATCAGACCATACATATACCTAAAAACATATATAAGCTAAAACCATGAATAAAATCATACTATAATATTACATAAAAATAAACATATAAAAATATGTAAGATAAAATCAGTACAAAATGAATAATAAAATAATTTGATTTGTTAATCCAACAATATAAGTTACAAAATGTCTAGATAAAAACAAATGTTATGGCAGAAATTTTAGCCCAGTATATATCTTAACTTTAGTAATGGGGCTAAACTAATATGGTCATTAATTCCAGGATAACTAGTGGCATTTAACCTTATTTTCCACTTAGTTTCACTAATATCTAAATGGACATCCAAAATATGCCCTTGATTATCCTTAATAACTTGCTGAATAATACAAAATTGGAATTTGTGACCTATATTTATCTTAATATGTCTTGCCACTGCATTAGTATTTTTCATATGTTTAATGTCCAGCAAATGCTCCCCTATCCTGTCTCTAAGTGTACGACAGTTTTTTCCAATATAAAACGCCGGACACTGATTGCACTTAGCTAAATACACCACATTTCTGCTATAGCAATCATAATGTCTGTTAATAAATATAATTTCTTTCCCTAATTTAATCCTGTTTCCTGATGTAAGAATATACTTGCATTTATTACATCTGCCACACTTAAAATTCCCAACCGGTCTACAAGACCTAGATGTCAGTTTTAACTTACTACCCTCTAATAGTTTTTTAAAAGATCTATCCTTTCTATATACATTAATGGGAGAGGCCCTTAATTTACTATATATACTAGTATCTAATTTCAATAAATCCCAATTCCTGTGTATTATCCTCACCATAGATTCCGTGTCACAATTATATGTGGTTATAAAAAACAAACCTTCCTTAATTTTATTTTCCTTTTTCACTTCAAATTCAACCAACAACTCACCTATGTCTGTGCCATTTTTTAATATGGGCTGATAAATCCCTCCCTTTCTTTTATCTATAATCTCCACCTTAATAGCTTGTACCAGGGTCTCGGGGTAACCTCTATTCAAAAACATTCCTGTAATAAAATCTAGTTCCTTTTCAAAATTTAAGTAGTTATTAACCATTGTGGCAGCCCTGACCATCTGCCCTTTAATTATAGCCCTTTTCTGGTGGTCAGGGTGCCAGCTCTGATATTCCAAATAAGAATTCGAAAAGGTAGGTTTTCTATAAATATTTGATATAAGACTCCTTTTATCATTATCAACTGTCAAATGGACATCTAAATAATTTATTTCAGTATAACTATAAACAAAGGTAAATTTTAAAAAATCGACCGAACTGTTAATATATTCCAGGAATGCTTCCAACCTCTGAATGTCACCATCCCAAATTATAAAAATATCATCCAAAAATCGCATATATTTCTGGATGAATTTATTAAAATCACTTTGAAACACATATTCTTGTTCCCAATAGGACATAACATAATTTGCATAAATGGGGGCATACGCTGCCCCCATTGCTACTCCAGTAGCCTGCTTATAGTAGCTACCCTCAAAAAAACAAAAAATTGTTGTTTAATACCATGTCCATAAGGATGCAAAAACATTTATTTGATCCTGATCAAATGACCCTATCTTATTTGGCTGATTCTCCAACCATTCTAGGCCAATACTATTAGGAATCACTGAATATAAATTACAAACATCAATAGTAAGTAAAATAGTTGAAGGGCTTATTCTCACATCATTTAGTTGGGATAAAAAATGCCATGAGTCCTTAGTAATGTAATTGAACATTTTTAACCCCCCTTGGAGATGAAAATCTAAATATTTACTTATAAAGCAAGTTTTATTCCTTTTACCATCCACAATTGGTCTGAAAGAAACATCAGTCAGACCCTTGTGAATTTTAGGAATGCCAAAAATATTGCTTATTACTGGAAAATTATTCACCAAATACTCAAAATCCATTTCATTGATTTGTCCTTGATAAAGCATATCCTTTAGCATCAGGTCGATCTTTGAATAGGCCACATGAATTTCATTTAAAGTTATTTCTTCATATGCTTCCCCTGTTAACATCCTAAACATATAGTCTGAGTAGTCATTTTTATCCATAATCACTATTCCATTGCCCTTGTCAGGCTTCATAAAACAAATGTCCTTATTTGTGATAAGCTCATTAAGCACTACAACTTCATCATCATTCAAATTACTATACACATTTTTCACTTTGTTATTCATATTGCCTTTGAAATATTCCCGCATTTCTAACTCACAGGCCTTCTCAAACATCATCACTGTATTATTTGTGATAGGATTAAATTTGCTAGGTCTCTTTAGAACACTAGTATTTACGTGTCCATCCTGAAAAAAAACTCATTTTAATATTCATTTTCCTAGTTAAATACTTTAAGTCAATAAGCACGTCAGTAATATTACCTTTCCTACCAGGAATAAAGGTAAATCCTTTAGATAATATTTCAGCATGTTTAACCTCTATTGACTTACTAGAATAATTGTACACTTTAAAATCCCCATGTTGATTAAATATAATAATGAGTTCACTAGGGCCTGTAACATAATTCGCTTCTTGTATTAAATCAATTAAAAAAACATTCAAAAAACAAAAAGAGCCAGCAAGTGTTGGCAAATGCCACATACAAAACTGATAATTTATTCCCGTAGGGAAGAAAAATCCCCCTATGCCTCTGATGTTGTCAGAAAAATAACAAAACCATCAAACCGGTTTCAGCTCCTCGGAGCCTTCTTCAGTGAAATACAGACAATAAAAAGTCAAAGTATCAGTACACATCCATATATATAGAGTTGAACCACACATAAAGACCAATCAGAGAACTGCATTCAAAATTGGTCATTAAGGCCAGGTGAAAACAAAGCTCCAAGTTTTATAATCCATTTTCTCTCCTTGGAGCTAAGTAATTCATGCCAATATTGTTTATCTTTACATCTCCCCTTAATGCAATCAATAATGACAAATTTGAAAGAGGCTGATGCATGTTTTAAACTGTGTTTGTATAGTGCATTGCTGATGCGTTTGTTTTTAATATCACTCAGATGTTCACAAATTCTAAGACAAAAAGCCCTAGAGGTCTGTCCAACATAGAAAGCAGAACAGTTGCAGGTCACCAAATAGATGACCCACTCAGTGTTGCAATTAGCCCAAAATTTAATGTCAAAGACCTCTGAGGTGTTTCTACTACTGAATTCCCTAGTATGTGAAACACAAGTGCAAAAAGAACAATGTCCACAAGGAATACACCCAACAATAGGTTTGCCTATGAGGGACAACTGGGTGGAAGCAGAAGAATCAAAACCAACCCTCTTATAATGACTAAATTTAGAGCCAATAGCCTGTCCCCTTCTGAATGAAAAGGAACATCTCTCTGGAAGAAAAGAGTTCAATTTCTGATCAGCTTTAAGCAGATTCCAATGTCTGTGTATAATATTCTTGAAGCCCTGTGTGTTTCGTCCATAAGTGGTCACCAGACGCAGGGGCTGTGGACTCAAATTTTTGTTCTTGTCTCTGTATAATAATAGATCCTCTCGATTTATGTTAGAAGCCCATCTTTTGGCTACATGCACAGTACCTGGACGATAACCCCTCTTGATGAATCTGTGAGTCAGATCATCCCGGGCCTCAAAAAAAGACTGTTGGCTAGAACAAATTCTTCTGGCTCTTAGGAACTGAGATTTGGGTATATTCTGGATGATATGTTGTGGGTGGAAGCTGGTAGCATGTAATAAAGAACTAAATTCCGGAAATTTCCTGAACATCCTAGTTGACAAAGTATTGTCCTCATTTCTGATAATTTCAACATCAAGAAATACTATCTTAGATGTGTATGACAGGTCAGCTTAAATTCAATCCCCCATATATTATTATTAAGATATTCAAGAAATTCCATAAGATAATGTTCATCAGCTTTCCACACCAACCAACAATCATCCAGATAACGACGCCAAATATCCATCTCACACACATAGATGTTATGATTGTGATCATAAGTCGTAATTTCTTCTATATATGCCATAAAAAGATCTGCATATATGGGTGCAAAAGATGCACCCATAGCAGTACCTTTAGTTTGCCAGTAACATTGATTTTGATAGTAAAAAACATTACTGGTCAAAACATGTTCTGTAAGACATACTAGAAATGTATTAAATCCAGGTTGATACAAACCTGATCTAGCCAACCAATAGTCCAATGCTTGTAAGCCTGCCCAGTGTGGAATATTAGTGTAGAGAGAGGTGATGTCCAAAGTGCACAATAGCCAATGCGATTCAAGTTGGGTGTTATTAATGATGTCCAAAAATTGGGTGGTGTCTTGAATTCTAGCTCTGATCAATCCCAATAATGGTTTTAAATATTGGGTTAGATATTCAGACAATGGTTCGGTGAGAGACCCATGTCCAGAGACAATGGGTCGACCTGGTGGATTGCTAGCATGTTTATGGATCTTAGGTAACAAGTAGAGGTATTGTTTCTTAGGTGACACAACCATTAATTGTTCTTTTATAGATTGTGTAATGATGCCCTCCTCCACCGCCTCAGTCAAAAACTGACCAATTTGACGCTGAAAGTGAGGTGAGGGATCCAAAGGCATCAGCCTATAATATTCTTTGTCACCCAATTGCCTCATAGCCTCCTTGTCATAAGCAACCTTATCCAGTACCACCACCGCTCCACCTTTATCAGCTTGAATAATAACCAGATCTTTATTGTTGACGAGCTCATCCAAATTATGTATTTCATCAGTGGACAAATTGTTGTAAGAAATGGGAAAATCCCTAAGATGACAATGTATGTCCTGTAGGACATTTTTCTGAAACACCCCCACTAGATGTGTCATAGGTGGATTAAATGTGGATTTTTTAAACTTGAAATCATGAGATGTATCACAAGCATTATTATCAAAAAACACTTTCAAATTCAATATTCGACAAAAATTTACCACATCCTGAGCCAAAGATTGTTCAGAGACAAAGAACCCAGGGACAAAATTAAGCCCTTTATTTAATAACTTGAGTTGTGCATTAGTTAATTCAACAGAAGAAATATTATGGACATTGGAATTGGAAATTAATGTTGTCATAATTTTCAGAAGTGCCTCCAGACTCTGTTTCGATGTTTCTTTTCTTATGCTTCCGCCCCCCTCGTCTGTATCTAAATTGGGATGGTGTGATGAGTTATCCCTTTTGGCCTTAGGTAACCCCTCTCTAGAATGTTCATCAAGTTCACCTTCTGTGTTGGAGGAGGTATCCTCACCAGAAGTACCACTAGAAAAGCCAACATTTTTCTTAAGGATAGATTTGGGCCTCTTTCTTTTGGGAGTAGATGACCTCTTATCATACTTATTGTCCTCTCTGGGTAATCTAAAAGAAACATTTTTAGATGTATCAAAGGGTTTACCCCTCTCATAGTCACCTACATCCCTAAGGAATTTTTTGAGTTTCCTGTCCTTTAGAATAGTTTCCATTTTGGACAAATCAGTAGTAAGTTTTTTAACCTGTGTCCTGAAAGAATCACAAGTTTCAAACTTGTTTGCCTCCAAACAAACAGTTTCCAGATCTTTAACACCTTTCTGCACCTTACGTTCATAAAAATTGGCCAGAGCATCCACAAATTTAGAGGAGGCCAATTGTTGAATATGGCCCCAATCCTCAATCAGTTGGTAATCAATATTCGAAACTAAAGGTTGTACCTTGACCCTAAGGCCCCGTGGAGTAATATGTTTCTGCTGATATGCTTTAAATAGACGTAGATGCCACACATTAGTCCTAACCATCTTCATATTCTTTCCCAATCTGGTAAAAGATACATCACATTGTGTGTCCAAATCAGATCCAATAGTCTCAGAGGTGGATGATAATCCATGTCTGTCTAAACCAAACACAGATAAATCATCCACATCAGATGATAAACCCTGTATAATGGGTGAGAGTGCCATATTCTGAACCGCAAGACCAAACCCAACCAAGCCAAATAAAATGTATCATTCGATGAAAGCAAATATATCACTCAATGAAAAAAATCCTGCTACTGGCACACTGATATACAGACTGGCACAGAAAATGGTGTGTCATGTATTATCAGGCCTGTGCAAGTAAGATGTTGCTAAGCAAAAATCCCACAAAACATCAAAATGATCCAAAGCAAGACCATTATACACCATGATGCCAATAAATGAAATAATATATAATATAACTTGGTACTGTGTATAAGTCTTATGGATCAATAATCAACTATTTTAACCAAGACAATAAAACAGCCCAGACGACCTAAGAACACCACTAAAGTCGTCCCACTGCGTATTGGTATAAAACAGGCCCAAAAATACAATCTATAGTATAGTGATGTACTCTGAAAACTAACTATAGAGCTCCACCAATCCTCATAAAGTATAAGGCACAATAAGAAATATATTTATACATTGGCCATGAACCACCTGGTATCATGAAATGATTCCAAAAAACATCACCAATTTAGTCTATCAGTGGTAATCAGCAGTGCCAATATTCCATAACACACCTATAGATGTATAACTAAAATGGTGTGGTTGGGTCCAAAAATCCTGTAGGTCAAAAATAATAATAAAAATAAAGGTTATAATAACACCTTGTATCTGCAATGGACCACAATGTGACTACCTAGGACAGAAATAATATATATCCCCAAATGGTATTGGCAATCTGTAACTATGTTCACACTGCCTAAATAAAAAAAACTATATCTTGGAACCAGAACAGCAAACATCTGTAATAATGCTATTAATCTTAACTGTGGTCTCAAATTGCAATAGGGTGTAAACCCAGAAGCTCTGTTAGGCCCAAAAATGTGTTCACATCAACCTCTCATCTATTACAAACAAAATTGTTATATAAATAAGAACAGCGAACATCTACTGCAGAACCTCACTGTTGTAGAGATAATAATCCACTGCCTGTCAAACCGTGAGCAATAAGCTCATATATGCATAAAGTTATAGACATTCAATCACACAAAGCCATAAATGTCGTCTCCATTGAGAAAACTTGAATATTGGAGCATATGAGTGAAATTCACAAAATGAAACCACACCCCAAAACCATTCCAAAAAGCGTAAAAAACGCTGTCAACATTAACAAAGGGATCAGACAGTAGTTCGATCTATATATAGATAGCAATCTATATATATCAACCCCACATCGTGTTCAAAAAGAATCATGTGAATGCAAAAATACAAACGTATGTTAAAAAACTTTGCAGTGATGATTAAACAATAGAATAATCAGAAAAAGGTGAGCGACAAGCTCCCCTACACATGGCTTCTGTATATATAAACGCACATATGAAAGATAGCCCAAAATGTGAATGATATCACTATTTTGAGCACCTAAACCATACAAAATGCATATACATTCAGTCCGCTTAAAAAAACGGACACCAAACAGTTCCAAACTAGCGTTAAGGGAGAAAAGACTCCTCAAAAACACTAGCAATATTGGCAGATAAGTCAAAAAAGTATGGCTACGTATATGTACTATAGCGTAACCATGCCACATTTAGCTTATGCAACAATAAATAAAAATTTATTAATCAAAAGAGGGTGAGCAACAAGCTCGCCTAAACATACCTTATGTATATATCAACACATATATAAGAAATGTCCCACAATCCAAATAGTGTCATTATTATAGGAGCCTAGACCATACAAAATAGATATACATTAGGTCCGTTTAAAAAACGGACCCAATACAAGTCCAAGCTAGCGTTGATGCAAAAAGCTCCTCCAAAACGCTAGCAATGTTCGCAAATGGGTCAGACAGGAAGTATGGCTACGTAAATGTACAAAACGTAACCATACAACATATGAGCAACAGTCTGCCAGAAGTCCGCTCCTCCGATACTCTAATGTTCATAAGAATGTAACATTAAAGGTAAAAAACGAAATGTATGAGTCTGATGCAATGACAAAAGATTGCTGATGTCTCAATAATGATAAAACTTTCATAAGTTGCGCACCAGCCAACAACGGTTCCCAGCAACTGGAAAAAGACAGTCCAAACACAAAACAGGTGCCCGTAGAACCCTTGCACGGCCAAGCAGAAAATATTCAAAAAACAAAAAGCGCCAGCAAGTGTTGGCAAATGCCACATACAAAACTGATAATTTATTCCCATAGGGAAGAAAAATCCCCCTATGCCTCTGATGTTGTCAGAACAATAACAAAACCATCAAACCGGTTTCGGCTCCTCGGAGCCTTCTTCAGTGAAATACAGACAATAAAAAGTCAAAGTATCAGTACACATCCATATATAGAGAGTTGAATCGCACATAAAGACCAGTCAGAGAACTGCATTCAAAATTGGTCATTAAGGCCAGGTGAAAACAAAGCTCCAAGTTTTATAATCCATTTTCTCTCCTTGGAGCTAAGTAATTCATGCCAATATTGTTTATCTTTACATCTCCCCTTAATGCAATCAATAATGACAAATTTGAAAGAGGCTGATGCATGTTTTAAACTGTGTTTGTATAGTGCATTGCTGATGCGTTTGTTTTTAATATCACTCAGATGTTCACAAATTCTAAGACGAAAAGCCCTAGAGGTCAGTCCAACATAGAAAGCAGAACAGTTGCAGGTCACCATTTCTGTCCTAGGCAGTCACATTGTGGTCCATTTCAGACACAAGGTGTTATTATAACCTTTATTTTTATTAGTATTTTTGACCTACAGGATTTTTGGACCCAACCACACCATTTTAGTAATACATCTATAGGTGTGTTATGGAATATTGGCACTGCTGATTACCACTGATAGACTAAATTGGTGATGTTTTTTGGAATCATTTCATGATACCAGGTGGTTCATGGCCAATGTATAAATATATTTCTTATTGTGCCTTATACATTATGAGGATTGGTGGAGCTCTATAGTTAGTTTTCAGAGTACATCACTATACTATAGATTGTATTTTGGGCCTGTTTTATACCAATACGCAGTGGGACGACTTTAGTGGTGTTCTTAGGTCGTCTGGGCTGTTTTATTGTCTTGGTTAAAATAGTTGATTATTGATCCATAAGACTTATACACAGTACCAAGTTATATTATATATTATTTCATTTATTGGCATCAAGGTGTATAATGGTCTTGCTTTGGATCATTTTGATGTTTTGTGGGATTTTTGCTTAGCAACATCTTACTTGCACAGGCATGATAATACATGACACACCATTTTCTGTGCCAGTCTGTATATCAGTGTGCCAGTAGCAGGATTTTTTTCATTGAGTGATACATTTGCTTTCATCGAATTATACATTTTATTTGGCTTGGTTGCGTTTGGTCTTGTGGTTCAGAATATGGCACTTTCACCCATTATACAGGGTGTATCATCTGATGTGGATGATTTATCTGTGTTTGGTTTAGACAGACATGGATTATCATCCACCTCTGAGACTATTTGGATCTGATTTGGACACACAATGTGATGTATTTTTTACCAGATTGGGAAAGAATATGAAGATGGTTAGGACTGTGTGGCATCTACGTCTATTTAAAGCATATCAGCAGAAACATTTTACTCCACGGGGCCTTAGGGTCAAGGTACAACCATTAGTTTCGAATATTGATGACCAACTGATTGAGGATTGGGGCCATATTCAACAATTGGCCTCCTCTAAATTTGTGGATGCTCTGGCCAATTTTTATGAACGTAAGGTGCAGAAAGGTGTTAAAGATCTGGAAACTGTTTGTTTGGAGGCAAACAAGTTTGAAACTTGTGATTCTTTCAGGACACAGGTTAAAAAAACTTACTACTGATTTGTCCAAAATGGAAACTATTCTAAAGGACAGGAAACTCAAAAAATTCCTTAGGGATGTAGGTGACTATGAGAGGGGTAAACCCTTTGATGCATCTAAAAATGTTTCTTTTAGATTACCCAGAGAGGACAATAAGTATGATAAGAGGTCATCTACTCCCAAAAGAAAGAGGCCCAAATCTATCCTTAAGAAAAATGTTGGCTTTTCTAGTGGTACCTCTGGTGAGGATACCTCCTCCAACACAGAAGGTGAACTTGATGAACATTCTAGAGAGGGGTTACCTAAGGCCAAAAGGGATAACTCATCACACCCTCCCAATTTAGATACAGACGAGGGGGGCGGAAGCATAAGAAAAGAAACATCGAAACAGAGTCTGGAGGCACTTCTGAAAATTACGACACAACATTAATTTCCAATTCCAATGTCCATAATATTTCTTCTGTTGAATTAACTAATGCACAACTCAAGTTATTAAATAAAGGGCTTAATTTTGTCCCTGGGTTCTTTGTCTCTGAACAATCTTTGGCTCAGGATGTGGTAAATTTTTGTCGAATATTGAATTTGAAAGTGTTTTTTGATAATAATGCTTGTGATACATCTCATGATTTCAAGTTTAAAAAATCCACATTTAATCCACCTATGACACATCTAGTGGGGGTGTTTCAGAAAAATGTCCTACAGGACATACATCGTCATCTTAGGGATTTTCCCATTTCTTACAACAATTTGTCCACTGATGAAATACATAGTTTGGATGAGCTCATCAACAATAAAGATCTGGTTATTATTCAAGCTGATAAAGGTGGAGCGGTGGTGGTGCTGGATAAGGTTGCTTATGACAAGGAGGCTATGAGGCAATTGGGTGACAAAGAATATTATAGGCTGATGCCTTTGGATCCCTCACCTCACTTTCAGCGTCAAATTGGTCAGTTTTTGACTGAGGCGGTGGAGGAGGGCATCATTACACAATCTATAAAAGAACAATTAATGGTTGTGTCACCTAAGAAACAATACCTCTACTTGTTACCTAAGATCCATAAACATGCTAGCATTCCACCAGGTCGACCCATTGTCTCTGGACATGGGTCTCTCACCGAACTATTGCCTGAATATCTAACCCAATATTTAAAACCATTATTGGGATTGATCAGAGCTAGAATTCAAGACACCACCCAATTTTTGGACATTATTAATAACACCCAACTTGAATCGCATTGGCTATTGTGCACTTTGGACATCACCTCTCTCTACACTAATATTCCACACTGGGCAGGCTTACAAGCATTGGACTATTGGTTGGCTAGATCAGGTTTATATCAACCTGGATTTAATACATTTCTAGTATGTCTTACAGAACATGTTTTGACCAGTAATGTTTTTTACTATCAAAATCAATGTTACTGGCAAACTAAAGGTACTGCTATGGGTGCATCTTTGCACCCATATATGCAGATCTTTTTATGGCATATATAGAAGAAATTACGATTTATGATCACAATCATAACATCTATATGTGTGAGATGGATATTTGGCGTCGTTATCTGGATGATTGTTGGTTGGTGTGGAAAGCTGATGAACATTATCTTATGGAATTTCTTGAATATCTTAATAATAATATATGTGGGATTGAATTTAAGCTGACCTGTCATACATCTAGGATAGTATTTCTTGATGTTGAAATTATCAGAAATGAGGACAATACTTTGTCAACTAGGATGTTCAGGAAATTTCCGGAATTTAATTCTTTATTACATGCTACCAGCTTCCACCCACAACATATCATTCAGAATATACCCAAATCTCAGTTCCTAAGAGCCAGAAGAATTTGTTCTAGCCAACAGTCTTTTTTTGAGGCCCGGGATGATCTGACTCACAGATTCATCAAGAGGGGTTATCGTCCAGGTACTGTGCATGTAGCCAAAAGATGGGCTTCTAACATAAATCGAGAGGATCTATTATTATACAGAGACAAGAACAAAAATTTGAGTCCACAGCCCCTGCGTCTGGTGACCACTTATGGACGAAACACACAGGGCTTCAAGAATATTATACACAGACATTGGAATCTGCTTAAAGCTGATCAGAAATTGAACTCTTTTCTTCCAGAGAGATGTTCCTTTTCATTCAGAAGGGGACAGACTATTGGCTCTAAATTTAGTCATTATAAGAGGGTTGGTTTTGATTCTTCTGCTTCCACCCAGTTGTCCCTCATAGGCAAACCTATTGTTGGGTGTATTCCTTGTGGACATTGTTCTTTTTGCACTCGTGTTTCACATACTAGGGAATTCAGTAGTAGAAACACCTCAGAGGTCTTTGACATTAAATTTTGGGCTAATTGCAACACTGAGTGGGTCATCTATTTGGTGACCTGCAACTGTTCTGCTTTCTATGTTGGACAGACCTCTAGGGCTTTTCGCCTTAGAATTTGTGAACATTTGAGTGATATTAAAAACAAACGCATCAGCAATGCACTATACAAACACAGTTTAAAACATGCATCAGCCTCTTTCAAATTTGTCATTATTGATTGCATTAAGGGGAGATGTAAAGATAAACAATATTGGCATGAATTACTTAGCTCCAAGGAGAGAAAATGGATTATAAAACTTGGAGCTTTGTTTTCACCTGGCCTTAATGACCAATTTTGAATGCAGTTCTCTGATTGGTCTTTATGTGTGGTTCAACTCTATATATATGGATGTGTACTGATACTTTGACTTTTTATTGTCTGTATTTCACTGAAGAAGGCTCCGATGAGCCGAAACCGGTTTGATGGTTTTGTTATTGTTCTGACAACATCAGAGGCATAGGGGGATTTTTCTTCCCTATGGGAATAAATTATCAGTTTTGTATGTGGCATTTGCCAACACTTGCTGGCTCTTTTTGTTTTTTGAATATTTTCTGCTTGGCCGTGCAAGGGTTCTACGGGCACCTGTTTTCTGTTTGGATTAAATCAATTAACCCGCTAATGTCTAAATTATTCTCGCTGTCTTCTAAAACGTTTATAACATTATTCATATCAGTATTGCTATTAAATAACAATCCAGCCTTATTATTTACTAAATGCAGATCAGTAATTACGCTAGTCTCAGGCGAAAAATTTGTTTCACTGTTAAAATAAACTTCATTTGTTCCATTAATAGTCACACAATTGTTTGCATCACAATAATTTGATCCAGATAAAACCATTACATATAAACCATCATTCATTGTGGTATCTACAGTCTGGTAAATACTTACATTTAATAACGAATCAGTCATTTCGCTACTAGGGGGTCCATCCACCCCTTCAGCATCCATTACTACTGTTAATACCTCCATGGGTTGATATTCTGCTAACTCGCCAATGTTCCCTAACCGTAGTTTGTCTTCAATTCTACCACCCACACTTGATGTTCTCGACCAAACCGTCATATGGGCCAAACCACCCGACGCTTCTATCTCCAGTCCTGGCGAAAATCCTCGTGCTGTTTTCATTGCGGACCCCATTTCTTAGGTCTGGCTCCCTGGTCCACGTGTCTCTCAGTCTCCTCTCTCATCCGTTGAGTAATTCCCTTCTCGGTTACGCAGCCGTTCAGAACACCTCGGACCCTCTTCCATAGCGTGTTCGTCATGCTGGAGATGCGCGTCCCTTCGTGATGACATAATTTTCCCTTCTTTTTCATTTAGATTACCAGTTGCTGATTCCATGTAATTACGATTACCCTTAGACAAGGGATACACCCTCCGATTACGATATTCATCAGTATCCCTCTGTATTTTACGTGTTTTCCTTTGGAATATAGTATAACAGTCATTTTCAACTGTATTTAAAATGTTTTGATAATTGGTTAAATAATGCTCGAAATTCAAATCACTTAGTATAGTGTCATTGTCCTGCTCCAATTCATTCATTAAACGAGCTATAACTTCGTCATTGTATTTTATCATTATTCTCATTAACTCCAACCCTGTTTGATCAAAAAGCTTATGTACTTCCTGGATCATTGCCTCGTTCCCAGAAATACCATTTGGATATCTCCATGATCTTAGTCCCCGAGGCACTAATTCTAGTTCAATATTCCTACTCAAATATCCGTTTTCTAACTGGAGCTTTTTCATAGTATGCAATTTCTTTTCAAAACTTTTTAATTGTTCTACTAAAGTCAGGTTAACTTTTGAGCCTGTTTTATGACTATTTGAACCATTCTGAAAATCAAATTTTAGATTTTTCCACTGCATTTTATCCAAATGATTTTCCATAAAACCACTAGCTGCTAAAACATTTCTCTTACCGGTCTGTACATTGACGTGTTCATTGGCATTCGCCTTCTTATTAACAGACTTATTACTTGTTGTGGGAGTAGGCTGTGTTAACGGTAAGCCCAGACTACCTAGACTACCCAAATTTTTGGGGGAGCCAAGGGATGATGCCTGTTGTTGCTCCACCAAAGTTTTGATTTGCTCCGTATGCTCAGACAATTGTTCATTAATTTTGAGTAGTAGTTCCATGATGTCTGAATTGGCCGCCCCAGATTCCATGATGCCAAACAAAAAATCCAGATAAACTGAAGAACCAATATTCTTACACAGAAACTCAATCAGTCCAACCAAGGAACTTCTCAAATATACCATTTATTAGACACACAATTCACAATTGTAGACAAGTTGACCTAGGTTTCGTCTTACAGATTTCATCAGAACTAACACATCATACTGAAACCACTTCCCTTTATAACACTCCCAGGTTAATTGATTAATTACACTCCCACAAAATTAAAGACACATACCCATCAGACCATACATATACCTAAAAACATATACAAGCTAAAACCATGAATAAAAACATACTATAATATTACATAAAAGTAAACATATAAAAATATGTAAGATAAAATTAGTACAAAATGGCAGAAATTTTAGCCCAGTATATATCTTAACATTTGTTTTTATCTAGACATTTTGTAACTTATATTGTTGGATTAACAAATCAGATTATTTTATTATTCATTTTGTACTGATTTTATCTTACATATTTTTATATGTTTATTGTTATGTAATATTATAGTATGTTTTTATTCATGGTTTTAGCTTGTATATGTTTTTAGGTATATGTATGGTCTGATGGGTATGTGTCTTTAATTTTGTGGGAGTGTAATTAATCAATTAACCTGGGAGTGTTATAAAGGGAAGTGGTTTCAGTATGATGTGTTAATTCTGATGAAGTCTGTATAAGTTCAAGACGAAACCTAGGTCAACTCGTCTACAATTGTGAATTGTGTGTCTAATAAATGGTATATTTGAGAAGTTCCTTGGTTGGACTGATTTGGACTGATCGAGTTTCCATGTAAGAATATTGGTTCTTCAGTTTATCTGGATGATGAGATTATTGTCAATCACTGTCATCTTGTATACTGTCTGTAACAGGACTGCTGCTTTTATTTCTTGAATGGCCCTCATCCGTGTGTGTGTTTTAGGGATTGTTTTACAGTATACTAAGGAATTATACAGCTGCAACCAAGACATTGGCTAAATTGCTGGCCATTGCTCAAAGAATCTTTTTGTTGTCCAGCATGAATTGACAGCCCCCCCCCCCCCCCCCCACACACACACACACACATACACTTTGGTAAATGTGCTGATACTTTACAAAATTACAAGAAAAATATTCTCTGATTTTTCTCTAAATGTCACAGACATCTTTGATAATACATTCAAGTAATCTTAAAATATATTATAAAGAACAAACATTTAAAGTTTAAAGCTTACCATTTCAATACTGTGATGCTGCTTGTGTAAATTTATCAAAAGAGGTGACAACTGCCTTTGAACCATTGACTGATCTAATTGCTCTGTTTTGTTGTGAAAGGCATGGCTTCATTGGAAGCATCTGTGAATCATTGTAAGCTCTCTTCCTATGGAAAACAGTTTCACACCTCTCTGCCTTGTTTACAGCAGTCTGAGCTCCTTACATTGGTAAGCTGACTACAAATTTCTGTGCTGTGGTATGTCATACCAGTGTAGACAAATTCCTCTGCCAATTATGTGAGAAGTTAAACTAAAAAAAAATATGTGTGTGGTCTTTCCCTTCCTTTGATTCCAAGGTGAAGAAATGAAAGTTTTATAAAGTACAAGCAGATTTCAGGAACCTACACATTACTGGAATCATATTACAGCGAAAAAGCAGCCTATTAGTCGAGTTAAACTATAAGAGAAGGGGGTTTTCCTTTAACAAATGCAAACTTGTTTGGAAACAGGATTTGAAGACAGCCTGTGTCCTTGTCAGCAAGTTCCATAATGATGCACTTCATTGCCTTATAGATAAGGCTGGTGAGGCTTATAGGTCTTTAGATGTTCATTGTAATTGGAGTTGCAGTCCTGAATCTTGGGACTTCCTGCCATGCAGAATACCGGAGTCTTTCATGATTCCCAACTGGTGAACGTCCTTGCCATCCAACATCAGGACATCGATACTGTAAAGGGACATTGGCTGCCACCATCTTCGTTTTTTTCTTGCCTTGTAGTCCAGTGCACAAAACAGCATTAACTCATTACATCAAAGTGATGTCTCCAGGAGCATCTGCAGTTAACTTTTACTGACGCCTCTAAGCATCAAAAATTGCTTGTTCATATTTGCATCAGTAATTTCAAGACCATGTTATGTGCAAGGTTTTAAAAGATTTCATCTTAAAGCATACACAGTGGCAAACTCAACTGCATTAATATTTGACCCCCCCCCCCGTGCAGTTAAGCAGATATATAATTTTCACATTTTTCTAAATATCTCAGCAATAAAGTAACATAGACATCTCCTTAGCCTCATATGAAAGCTCTCAACCACATGAATAAAGTGCTGCTATAACAGTATGTGTGTAACATGAGTGGTTGCTGAGGTATTGTAAGTTGTTTACAAAGTATTACAAATGTAATAGTTATTGTGTTTACTGCGACTTATAAAATGCAGTTTAAGACCTAGAACCTAAAAAATACTGCCACTATAAAAATAGTTTGTGCTGAAGAGTTTGCCATTTACACTTCTTTCATAACACCTATGGTTCCAGAGTTATGAATACTTGTTTGAAATTTGAGGATATAATTTGAGTCTGGCAAAATGCTTAGGCTCTGCCTGTTAGAAGTTACAAGTGCAAACTTCCTGAGCTCCATTGGAGTGAATGAGTTAAAGAGAATCTCCACTTTCTGCTTGAATTACCATAGACGTTCATCATTTCCACTGCCTCAGTAGCAGTTTAGGGTATCTGCCAGTGTAACACACTACTGTCCAGCTTTCAAAAGCTCATAGCCCCCTTCCTTTCTCTTTCTGTGACAGCTGATTGGCTGAGTATATCCTGAGAGGGAAGACTTTAGCTGTCCCCCGGAAGTGAGCAAGCCTTTTTCTGCCATCCAAAGAAGAAAGTCCTCTGATTCTTCACAGGATCCAGTAATGATTTTTCCAGCTTACTACTCATTTGGGGACTTCCTACCTCTCATTTTATTATTAGAATTATTCTCTTTTTTATTTTTATGCTTATTTAAAAGTATTTTAATATTTTATTTTTGTCAGTTGTCTTTCGGCTTTTCCCGGTTTGGGGTCGCCACAGCGGAACTCCGGTCCGCTAATGATTGGCAGTAGATTTTCACGGTGCCGAGTTGCCAGCTCGACGCCCAACCTTCAACGAAGGCACGCCCATTCACACATGTCTTTCGGAATGCCACTCGACCCGCTGGGCGGACATGCAGACTCCACACAGAAGGCACTCCCCTCACACTAGCTGAGAATCGAACAGGAGAACCTCTTGCTGTGAGGCAACAACGTTACCGCTGCACCACCGCGGATTACTCTTTCCTAGTAATTCCTGTGGCAATTTCTGCTTTTAGCAGTGTTTATTTGGCTTCTATCTTTTGGCAAATGCTTGTTTTACTCTTTCTGAGGAGACTTTCAATATTTCTGTTAAGTGTTGCGTGTGTGTGTGTGTGTGTGTGTGTGTGTGTGTGTGTGTGTGTGTGTGTGTGTGTGTGTGTGTGTGTGTATGTGTGTATCTACTGTTAAACATTAGAGGCCTGTCTTTACTATTGTTAATGTGCGTTTTTTTCAAAAATTTACAGGAAAATATGGTAGGACTTGTACTTCTACATTATTTACTTTATAAATGACAAGGGTGTGTATGTTTTTAACACTGGATCTCAATTTTACCACAAATGAAGTTGAGTGTAATGTGGAGATTTTACTCTCCCTAACAAGAAAATCTAACTTAAATTGTTGGTTAAATTTTATTTTATGGCAATGTATATGGTTAAAATGTGTGGAGCTAATTTGTAACACTGGTTAAGCACATTGGTTGATTTGGTGCTTGGAATATATGTACTGGAAATTCTGTAACTTCTGTCAGTTGTAAAAGAATTCTGAACACATCTCAAACTTCCTTTTTGTGAGAATAACAGTCTGACAGAGTTTAGTTGTGTGGGAACATACATATTACTAGAAACTCTAAGTGCTTATTGCATTATATTGTCCAGTATTGTCTGCTTATTGTTTTGGCTGATGTTCTCTCCTCTGACTTGATGTATTCTAACTCTGGTACCCCCCACCCCCAATCAAATCTGGTGGCACCTAAAAAGAAAACAAATTAAAACTATGCCTCATCCTACAGTTAGTGAGTCTTGCGGGTCAACTGCTCAGCCCAACTTTTGGCTTGTCTTTGTCTAATATAGCTGTGCCAGCCAATATGGAAAGGACGATAGACACATTGTCTGCATGTGTTCCAGTACCTGATGCAGGTATGGGAGAAACAAACCATTTAGGTGCAGGAGTAGTCTGGGATAAGAGTTCGCTGCCAGACATAATACTCTGTACCCACATACTTGTTCCAGTAGTGAAGTTCACAAAAAAAGAAGTATAAGCTTCATCATACAGCTGATGATCAGATTATAGCTGTTTATAAGTTTGATGTGGTTTCCTTGGCTAAAAGTGCTTTGCAGACAGCTAATTCTGGTTAGTTGTGTTCCGATATATGGCTCTAGTGCTAGTTTGGCTAGAGACCTTTCTGTTATTTCTGAGAATGATGAGAACAGTGGTGATTTCCCAGTTTGTCATGAGTCCAGTCACTCTGATTCTTCAAAAGGTGAATCTGAGCTTAACTCCAAACAGGTGTTCAGTTTTACTCAGATGATTGCTAGATTTAGTAATGTGTTTGCCTTGGAGCAGATTGTAACTACCTCAGAATTAGGCAGGGTATATGACCGTATAGAGAACGAGATGCCCAATTCTGTGACTAGCCCCCATTTCTTACTGGCTGTGGAAGATGTTTATAAAGCTCCCAGCTGGACACCAGTATCTATTCCAACAGTCCCTAAAAAGGTTCAGAGAAAACATAGGGTCTCCTCTGATATGACTGGTCTCTTTTCTTTTGATTGCTGACCCAACTGTGGTCTCCCCAGCTGCCTGCTCAAATAAAAAAATCCCTTTGCTATATCTAATCCAGTGCCCACTGATAAAGAGGGAAATGGTTAGATCTTCAAGCAAAAGGATGTCTGTGTTTAGTAATCTAGCTGTTGAAATGTTGATGAGGGTAAGCTACTGGTGGACAAAGCTTGAACTCTCGAGCTTTGACTAGCCAAACCTCATCTTGCAGACTGTCAGAGTTCCTCCATTGGAAATCACTGTCGGTGAGTTGTGCCAAAAGTAGTTTCCTTTGGGGAGAAGAGGATTACCCTTTTCTTCGAGTTGTTGCAACTGTGGAGTTAGTATATATAACTTTGGGGGGGGCAGGGGGCTTGTCTCCCTACAAAAATGCTTTTAAAAGTGTTTTTTGGCAAGATATTTTCTGCAAATGCAGTTCAGGGATTACAATCTTTGGTGGATTTTCTTTCATCTTCTAATAGTGGAAGCTATTTAATCAAGGTTACATGTGGAAATTTATTTTACTGTATGCATACAGTTTGGATGATTTTTGCAGCATCATTACCTGCAAAGCAAAAGTCTTGTATGAATGAAACTGTTAATTTCACTCCGGTTTTGAAACGTGGTTTAAGAGGTGTACTTAAATTTGCAGATATGGGATTGAGAAATGCTGCTTCTTCTGTTTTAAGATGGTACTCTTGGTTACATAGTCAGAACTTCTCTGATTTAAATGCCGAAGTTTTGAATGCACTTTTCAGTTCTGAACTGCTGTTTGGGCCCTCTGTTACACAGTTTCTCAAATAGTAGGATTATGAAGACAAGTTAATACATGGGGGTATCTAGGAGGTATCATGTACCTGTTCTTCCCAAATAAGGAGTTTCCCTTCAAGTGGCAAAACAAATAAAACTCCTAGCCAAACAGAAGTGGGGAATCCAAAAGGAAATAGCAGGAGGATAGTTCTTCGAAACCAAACAAGAGGGGGCTCCTTTCTGAAAAAGGATCAACCCCCTGCAAAGGAATGACTATGCAGAGTCACAGAATACCCCCCGCCCTTACTTTTCTTTCTTCATTCCCCAGACTGTGTCTCAAACCTGCAGCCTGGTTGCAGGTAGTGTCACACAAATGGGTTCTTTGAATAATTTTGAGAGGATACATTTGGCAGTGGATAGAAAGTCCTTGCCCTTTCAGTGGAATTCCCCCACACCCACCAAACCAGAAAGAGCTATTTCCTGTAGTGCTCCATCACATGGTAGAAGCAGAGGTCATAGAACCAGTGCTTGCGATAAACAAAGGCAAAGGTTTTTATTCCGGAATCTTTTTGGTACCAAAAAGGAGCACTCTTGTAGACCTGTAGAAACATCTTTATTGAATTATCACTTATGACATAGGCAGATGTTAAGTTGTCAATCTCGCCTTCATTCTTGCTGGATGGGTTCGGAGCCGATCCTCGGCTCCGACTCGGCACTTGCTTTAGCTCGAGAACTCCTTTTACCAGCTCGAGGCATCCCTATATCCCATGATGCAAGGCAAAACTACCTCAGATCTCGTTTGCCGCTTAGCGAAAGAGGTCTCCTTTGCCAGCTGAGGTAAGTTTTTCTTAGTCAAATAAGAAAAAGTGTAGTTAGGGGTTTATTTTTCCCTGTTAGTGTTAGTGTAGTCTGTAATTAGTTACAGCCCACCCTATTCCCTATTTGTCAACCTTTTTATAAACTTTTATAAGTTTTAATTTTAAGTAGTTTAGTCAGGCCTAGTTCCCCTTGGTTATCCCTTCCTGTGTGTTTGTGTAAGGGATTAATTTGTGTGTTTGTGGGGACTGTTTGTGTTCTATCCTCCTAAGGATGTCAAAAGAAGGCAAGGTTCAGGCCAAGAAGTGTGACCAGTGCTGTCAGAAAATGTCTCTGACAGACGGTCACACTTCTTGTGTTTATTGCCTGGGGCCTTTGCACCTGCAGGACTCCTGTGCTTTGTGTCATGCTTTTAGCCAGAGAGTCCTGCAGGAAAGGAGGAATAAACTCATCCTCCGAGGTTTACTTAAACCTGAAGGTTCTCCTCCTAAATCAGGGTCAGGAAACCTCATAAGCCACCGAAGGCTCAGGCTACAGTGTCCAAGCCTCCTCCGGTGGCTCCGGCTCCGTCGGAGCCGATATCGGCTCCAGCTGGAGTCGATACTTCGACTCAAGTAGTGGGTTCGGTGCCGGCTGGCTCCGATACCCTGACTGCTGTGGCCTTGTCGGCTCTGGCTGGAGCCGACACTTTATCCAGCTTCGGGCGAAATCCTCGGCTCCATCTGGGGTCCAAGCGACTTCGGCCCCGATGGCTTCGACCGTAAGAGATCCCGGTCCCCTCTATTTTGAGTATTCACTCGGCCCCGGGATCTCCTCTTTTGTCGGAGCGGAGCCATCGGAGCCGATCTTCGAGATCTTCCAGGCTGTCTGACCACGACTTGGAGAGGGTGGTAAGCAGGCTGTTGAAGTATCAGGCACTGGACCAAATGCTCCATAGCCCGCCTCAACAGACTTCGCTATAGCCCCAATTCTTGAACTTCCTCCTCCGACTCCACACCAGAGTTCGGAGCCGGAGCTTCTTGGGACAGCGACTGTTTTGATGCCGGAGCCGATACATCCTTTGGCTCCGCCTCGGCCCGATCTCCGCCTTGAGACCTTCCTTGGAGGGATCCGTCGCCGGGTTTCCACTGTCGGCCCGAGGGGGCTAGTGGCATCGGACCCTTGTCCGACCCGCCTCCCTCTCGGGCCTCGGCTTTGGTAAGCTCGGCGCCGACATCGGCCTCGAGCCTTCTCTCTTTGGAGCCACCATTCCTGTCTCTTCGAGCGGGTATGTTCCGGCCTCCCGGGAGAGGAGCCTTTGAGGTGATGAGGAGTGTCCTGGCCTCTGAGCCCGGTCAACGGTCCATCCCTCTAGCTCCTCCCTCATCAGTGCCTGCAGATGCCTCTTGCCAGCCTCTTGCTGTCAGGCCCAGGGATCCATCGCCCCAGGTTTCCCCACTGAATTTCCTCCTCTTCCGAGGTTTCTCCTGACCCTGCAGGGGAACCCCCTCGGAAGAGGACGTGTAAGAGGAAACACACAGACTCCCCTGAGTCTACTACATCTGATACCAACTTAGATGAGTCGGAGGGTTCCCCACGGTTCCCCTCTGAGGATGTCCCCTTTCCAGACATCCTTGAGCTCCTCAAACAGAGGGGAATTGGCCTCCATTGACCCTCCGAGGATGAGTCGGTATACCTGGAGGCTTTTGGATCCAGACCCTCCACCTCCTGGTGTCTCCGCCTTTCACCCACTTATGCAGGTAGTGGCTCGGAAGGCGTGGGCTCCAGATTCTGTGGAACCTGTCCCCAGAAGACCATCCAAGTTCATTACGCCCCACGGATAAACAGTTCCTTTCCAAAGGTGTCTCTGTGGATGCTATGGCGGTGGCGGCCACTAAGAAGGAACTGGCGGATCCTTCAGTACCTGTCCATCCTCCTAACAAGGATTCTAGGACCATGGGCAGGTATGGAAAGCGGATGTTTTCTTCAGCGACCTTTGCTGTGCTCGCTGAATTACCTTTGTCACTTCACCAGGCTTCAACGAGATATTCTCAAGGAACTGGGTGAAGTAGTCCAGGATCCTTCTGCTGCTGGGGCTCAGGAAAAGATTGCCTCACAGCTTGCTATCCTGAATTCCATATCTAACTCCTCCATGCGGCTCATATCTTATGCGGCCGATGGAGCGAGCAGGACGCAGGCACAGGAGTTGCTCTTAGACGCCAAGCCTGGATGCGGCTGTGTAATTTTGGACCCCTTTAAGGCGTCCTTCACTAATACCCCCTTTGATGGTTCGGCTTTGTTCGGACCTCAAGTGAAGGATACCTTGACCAGGTGTGAGCAGGACGGTAAAACTCTTTCTGCCGTTGGAGTCCAATTTTCCGCCTCCTTCTAGACCATATCCCAAGGGTCAGAAAGGGGGAAGATGTGGTTCCGTAAAGCCCAAGGAGCTACACCGGACACACGTGGTCAGTTTACCCCCAGAGGCAGAGGGGTAACAATAATAGACGCCGCTAGAGGCAGGGGGTCCTCAGAACCAGGGCAACAGGGAGTCTCTTCCTGAGAAGCCTTTCAGCATCCCTGAGGTGTTGCCCACTGTCCACCCTTGGAGGCAGTCGGGGAAGGATTTCACTGTACCCAGTAGCCTGGCAATCCCTATCCCAAGAGAAGTGGGTACAGTCGATTATATCCGACGGTTACAAGATCCCTTCGAAGGTTTCCTCAGACTCCACAATCCCTTCCAGACATCTCACCCGGTCAAAGGGATTTGGCAGAACAGGAGGTTTCAAAACTCCTAGAAAAAAGAGCCGTCCAGACAGTACCGGCAGACCAAGTAGGATCCGGCGTCTACTCAAGATTCTTTTTGGTCCCCAAAAGGACGGGAGATTGGAGACCAATATTAGACCTGGAGACCAATATTAGACCTGAGCAATCTGAACAGATTTGTCAAAAAGGCAAGATTCCGGATGGTCACGCTTCAGTCCATTCTGCCTTTTCTGGGCAAGGACAACTGGATGTGCTCTATAGACCTTCAGGATGCGTACTATCACATAAAGATTCACAGGCGCTCCAGGAGGTTTCTCCGCTTTCAGCTAGGGACCAGTCATTACCAATTCAGAGCCCTGCCCTTTGGCCTCACTTCAGCCCCCAGAGTGTTTACCAAATGCATGGCAGTGGTCACAGCTCACCTGAGACGCCTAGGATTCCAGGTGTTTCCTTATTTGGACGACTGGCTCCTCTCCGCCACCACCAAGTGTCAGCTTCTTCAGTCCAGAGACTACACCCTTCAGCTTTGCAAGAATCTGGGAATTTCAGTAAATTTCGTAAAATCTTCTCTGCTGCCTTGCCAATCTATCACCTTTATAGGCGCAGAGTTAAATACCGTCAAAATGTTAGCCAGACTAACAGATCAAAGAATTCTGGACATCCAAAAATTTGTTCGGCTTCTGTTACAAAGCAACAAGATCAAAGCCAGGTTTGTCCTGAAAGTTCTAGCCATTGTTCTTTTACCACTGGCTCGCTTTCACATGCATCTCCTGCAGTGGATGCTATTCACGCAGTGGTCGTATCACAATCTTCCGATGAGACACGAAATCTTAGTAACACAATCGTGCAGGGCTCATCTGGGCTGGTGGATATCTTCCCCTCTTCTTCATCAGGGCCGACCCTTTGTTCCCCCTCCTGTTGCCACAGTCACCACGGATGCCTCTCTGATCGTATGGGGGCATTATCAGGGCAGGATGGTCCACGGACGTGGCAACCCATAGAATACCATCTGCACATAAATGTCCTGGAGATGAGAGCAGTGCTTTTAACGTTGCAAGCCCTCGACGACTTTCTTCCCACGGGACTATTGCAGTACAGACGGACAACATGTCCGTGGTCTGGTACATCAACAAACAGGGCAGAACCAGGTCCTATCCCTTATGTCGAGAAGCTCTCAGACTTTGGCAATGGGCGATCTCTTCTCAGCGGTTTCTGATAGCAACGCACATCCTCGCAGGTCCAACCTATTGGCGGACAGGCTAAGCAGATCTATTCTGATGCCTCACGAGTGGTCTCTCAATCAATCTGTAGTGGATCAGATTTTTCTGAAGTGGGGCACTCCTTGTTGCGATCTTTTCGCTACCTCAAAACAACAAGTGCCCAGACTATTTCACTCTATTTCCTTCCAGGCCAACCCCTGAGAGACTCTCTAACCCAGGATTGGCCTCGGGGACTTCTTTATGCTTTTCCTCCCTTTCCATTGATTCCACAAGTCATTCAGAAAGCCACCGTTTTGAGAGCCAAATTGATCCTCATTGCTCCTTTTTGGCCTCGACAGATTTGGTTTCCGTCTCTGCATCGTCACCTCCTGGTGCAGCCCTGGCATCTGGACCCAGTTCCGGATCTTTTGATCCACCAGTCGGGTCAGCAGCACCGGGCCATTCATTCTCTCATGCTCACTGCTTGGTTGCTCCACTTCCTTCCCTAGCCAGGCTACCAATGATTTCTGACTCAGAGACATTTTAGTGTCTTCTTTGAAGTCGTCCACTAGGACTATTTATGCTAGCAAGTGGCTTACTTTACCGATATGGGCAAACCCAGAAATGTTGATCCTTTTACTGCTCCCAGACATTCTGTTTTAGATTTCCTAGCGGAGGTTTTTCATTCGGATCCTCGTCATCTACAGTCAAAGTACAACTGGCTGCCATTTCCAAGTATCATGTTGGCTTGCATGACAATAACATCATGTCTCATAGATTATGCAAGGCCTTTTTGAGAGGAGTTTTTCTCCTAAAACCACCTATAAAGCATCCTCCTCCGCAATAATGGAATCTAAACTTAATGTTAGCATCCTGATACTACCTCCTTTCGAACCGCCTGCTTCATGTTCTTTGAAGTTATTGACGTGGAAAACTATATTTTACTGGCTGTCACTTCTGCAAGAAGGGTTTCCGAGATTCAGGCTCTCTGTATTCGCTCACCTTATTTGGTTTTTCATAAGGACAGGGTATCGTTAAGAACTAACCCTTCCTTTCTCCCCAAGGTTGTATCTCAAACCAATATTAACCAATCTATAGATTTACCAGTCTTTTTCCATAACTATTCTGACAGAGCTGAACAGAAATTGCATTTTTTTGGATGTCCATCGTCAGCTCAGGTACTACTTGCATAGGACTAAACAAATTAGAAAATCGGACCAATTGTTTGTCTCTTATGCAGAAAACAGGTTAGGTCTTCCAGTTTCTAAAGTGACCTTATCCAGATGGTTGACTTCCACCATTTCCTATGTGTACTCTCTCAGAGGCAAACAACTACCTTCTAAGCCAAAAGCACATTTCGACCAGGAGTCTATCCACTTCTGCAGCTTTTCAGGATAGACTTCCCATTGATACCATTTGTGCAGCAGCTACTTGGGCCACGCCTCATACCTTTGTTTCTCATTACAAGTTGGATTTGGCCTCCAGAGATAGGGCCAGTTTTGGTTCCACAGTTCTCAAGAGTCTGTTCCATTGAGCCACCTGGGATACAGGTGCTAGGGACCTGTCCCATCCAGCAAGAATGAAGGAGATTGACAACTTAACATTTGTAGTTATGTACCTACCATAACGCTTCCATGTTAGTTGTCTTCTCGCTTTTTCTTGCGTCCCTCCCTCCTTCCCCTGGCCTGGACAGATCTTGAAGAGTTCCTATTAGTTTGTTTCCTCTGGATCTTTGTTATGAGGACTTCTTTTAGGAAACGTTGTTCCTAATTTGGTTAGGATAACCTTTAGCAGGGTAAGTTAGCTGCCAAACGAGATCTGAGGTAGTTCCGCCTTGCATCATGGGATATAGGGTTGCCTCGAGCTGGTAAAAGGAGTTCTCGAGCTAAAGCAAGTGCCGAGTCGGAGCCGAGGATCGGCTCCGAACCCATCCAGCAAGAAAGTAGGCGAGAGAAGACAACTAACATGGAACGTTATGGTAGGTACATAACTTCTAATTTTGCTTTTATGTAAATGAAAACAAACCATATTGATATTTTTTCAGTTGCAAACGTTATGCAAACCATATGTCTCAGCATGTGATCCTCCTGTCACAGTGCAGGAAGCTGTTAAACTCTTCATTTGGACTTTTTTGGAGTGGATCTGAAAGATCAGTCTTTTGTGGTAACCACTGGCTAGTAATGCTCTAGTTCAAGACTAGAGCTTAACAGTGCTTTGGGATGCTTAACAAAAGTTTGTAAAGTACCTTTCTGACATCAGAAAGGTGCTGAACAAAAGTTTGTAAAGTACCTGTGTGACATTAGAAAGGTGCGTAGTGCTCCAGAGACTATGCATGTATACTGCACAGTTTGCTTTCTGTAGTATGAACACTGTTACAACATAAAATGTGATGATTTAACATATATATTTGTGTGTTTTTAGACTACAATATTTTTCTTATTTCTAAGGTTTTTAATGAACACTTTTTACTTTATCTACCAGGTCGTCTACATACCTTGCTTTCAACTATTGACACTATAAACGAATGTACTATACTTGTATCCTGTGCCTGTGAGGGAAAGAATGTATTATATTGTACCTACATTGGATGCTTCTGTGTAGTTAAAATGCTGAAATGTCTGTTGTTTCCTGCTATATTTGTAGGATGCTGACATCATCAGACTAGACATGGTAATGTGTGCACTTTGTTTTATGCAATCCCAGGACTGAGCCATGGGGGACAGCAGGTGTTACCAGCTTGAACAGGACTCCACAATTCTTAGCTTGTGTGATCTATCTGTGGACCAGTTGCCAATCCATCATATGACAATACATATTTATGCACAGGTTGTTGATTTTGTGGATATGACATGTGTCTGGGAAGTTGGAAAAGGGTTATTCAAAGTCTATGTGGGACATGTGTAGCTCATTTCAGTGATGTATGTCCTGGGTGGCTGCCTTGCAAACAGTCTAGCAGGTTTGGGAACCATGATCTGCCCATGACCAAATCAAAGTTGGTAGGGTTGTGTGTTTGTAGGCTTCCAATAGCTCTGTTTATGACTTCAGTCATGATGGACTCCATGGCCTTGCAGATCAGACTTCATAGGCTTATAAGACTATAGTTCCCATGGTCTGTTGTGCACCAATACTTGTGGAGTATGTTATATGTTGCTGTAACCCATTCAACAGTTTCATATCCTGTAGCGAGGGTGAAGCTCAACAGACTGTTCAGGTGCAGGTTCTGTTTGTTCTGCAGTTCACTTATGACACATATAGGGAAACAATGTAATCCAATTGATGCCATGTTTTCAGCTTTGGAAGGAGCTGTTTACCCATTCTACATGTGATATCTCCTGGTAGGATGATAGGGCCTTTTGTCAGTGGGAGGTGGGTATGTATGTATGGGCCTGTCTGACAGGATGTTGGCATTGTCAGTCATTTACAGTTGGCCCTGACTCAGGACATATATGAGTGTACATTGCTATTTATGACATAGCTGAAGGAAGTGTCATGGTTCTGCCTGGACTCCTTCGCAGATAATCTTTCCATAATCTGGATTGGATAATGTTTGGAATGCACATTGTTTATTGATGATACTGATTGCAGGTTTTTTATCTTCTTTGCTTTCCCACTTTCTATGGACAACCTAAGTATCTGTAGTACATATTTGATTATGACAGGGTTCCAATATATTATGTATGTGTCTGTCATATAACTGTGCAAAAGGCAGGATTGATGTTCCTGGATTAACACATGCAACTGCCAGATATGTGTCAGTTGCATGTGTTAACAGGAACTCTCACATTTACCAATTTTGCACAGTTATATGACAACAGACACATATAATAACTGTGTGCAAAAGGCAGGATTGGTAAATAGTCAGAGTTCCTGGGTTAACACATGCAACTGCCAGATATGTGTGGCCCACTGCACTCAGACATGGCCTAAGTGTGTGAGCATGCCCAGTTTGGCCTTTCAGTATTTTGTTGCCTGACATTTGCCTCATTTATACAAGTGTGTGAGCACGCCCAGTGTGACCTTTCAGTATGTTGCTGTCTGAAGTCCACTACATTTGTTGACGTGTGAACATGCCCAATATTAACATTTATACCATATATGTAGAAAATCAAGTTGCATTTTACTGCAGGGCTCACCTTTGTGTCATAACTAACAGGGATTATGCTGTGCCTGCAGGGTTTCCATGAGACACTTTGCATATCAACATTTCTTCATACAGGCTGACCAGCAAATAGTGTCATGGTTTAGTGGTTCAGTACTGTGACTATAGTGCATAGTACCCTGGGTTCGAGGACTGTCACTGTTTTATATTTTCATACTGGGCAGACCAGACTGCTTAAGAAACAGTAAAGCAAATATGAGCATGTTTACCTGCTTTTGCTCAACTTGACTGAACTTGCCCAACATTGCTTAACGTTAACCAACATTGCTGAACGTTGTAATATTGATCAACTTTGCCCAAAGTTGTGCTAGTTAGTGTGTGCAATTTTGTTTGCATATACTAAATAGTGGTAAAAGCTGTTTAGCACTGCTTTATATTGCTTAAAACATGGCAATCATGCCTCAGGTGGTGCTGCATGGCTGCCTATGATGCACATACACCCCTATACATGTTTGAAAACAGGTAGTGTCAAGTTAGACATCCCTTTTACTATATGCGAGTCAGAGAGAGGTATCATTTCCAGGGTTCCTACTGAGCCAGTGTATGTGCTATGCATTGTCTCTTGCCAAGGCCAAAGCATACTGGGCACGCCTCCTTCTGCCTATGGGCAGGCTCAGTTCCTCCTCTGAGTCAGGCTCTGCCTGTGATGGCCTTGGCAATGGTGGGGGGCTGTTTGGCTCGGCCCTATGCTGCTCCTGCTGCAGCTGTTTTTGCAGGATCATATCATGTCACATAGCACATACCATGACAATTTGGGTACATGTAGTTGGTGAGTATTGCAAGGCTCCACCAGATGTGTCCAGGCACCGGAACCGTGACTTGAGCCCAAACACAATTACATTTCGTGTTTGTGCGTGTGCCTCATTATGGCATTCCTGTTCAGGTGTGTGTGCATTTCTTTTTTTTTTTTCAAAACAGGTTTATTGTTTTAACATACAAGAGAAATATCATAACAATTTTATACAAGTAATTAAAATAGATATGATTATAACATTCAACAAAACAACTAAAGTATTTACAAAGACATCCACTACAATCAGATCAATTAATTAAACTAAAATACCATGCTATTGAAATTAGGATTTTTTTAACAAATTTTGTAAATTATCCCATACAATATAATAAGATGTTTTTCTAGTTGTTCTTGACCTAATTGTGTTTATTTCCATATGGCACACTATATTCATAACATTTTTAAATTCATTGAACGAAGGAGGTGTATCTGAAATCCAATTTCTGCTTATTATTTTCCTAGCCACTGCTAGAATAGACCATAACAAGGGAAGCTTAACCTTTTTAACACTTTGAGGTACAGGTGTGTTGAATAATATAAGAGATTTAGAAATAATGAAATTATCTGTAAAAAGAGCCTGCAAAAATTCATTAATTGACTTCCAGTATTCTTTCAATTTTATACAGTCATAAAACATATGAGCCCAGTCAGCATTAATTTCTACATTACATCTCTTACATAGATTATCTTTATTATTTATTTTATTCATCATCAAAGGTGTATAAAAGATCTATGTAAAATTTCCATGTATAAAGTCTCCAGACAATGGAAGAGTAGTTCTATAGGCAGATTCCAATATATATTGTTTATCTTGTTGATTTGGTGGGTCCCCATTAATAGAAGTGAAATAATTCCAGTATGTATCTACACTGTAAAAAGTTTCTTGTCTGATAATTTTATGTATGTATGAAAGTTTACCTTTATCAGAAACTTTATGTTGTAAATTTAATATCAAGTAATCAATCAGTGTTGGAATAGATTCTTTAACTGTTATAGACATTAGATCTATTTTATTAATGAGATGTTGTCTAAAGGTCTGAACCTCTAACCAGCAAGTTTCTCTTAGATCAAATTCTTGTTTTAAGAAATCTAGATTTTTAACTTTATTATCAGATATGCCCATATATGGTATCAACTGATACCAGTACTTTAGATCATTATCTATAGCTAAATGAGTTCCTTCAGAAGTAGATGACAAAAGCATACCCTGAGTATACATTATAGGCAATATAATAAAATTCCATTCCCTATACTTAGGCTGCATGAATATAAAGTTACGATAGCTAATAATAATATTTAATGGGTAACAAACCATATGTTTAGGTGTAATAGGTGAAGTACAAAATTCCTTTAGTAACCATAACATGGAGTTATTTACAATCATATTTTTATGTGTTAAGGAGATTTTCATGAAGTGCATAGTAATTAGCTCCCAATAATCTTTCCATTTTGCGACATATGACTGATCTATTAATAAAGTAATAACTTTTACAATAGAAGAGATAGTATATAAATTAAAGTCTGGAAAAGAAATACCCCCTTGAGACCAGCTATTAGTATGTTTCTTTAATGCAATCCTAGGTCTATTAGGTGCCCATAGGAAATTTAACATTAGTATATTCAGTTTCTTGATAATTATTTTTGTAGGTGAAAGTATTATTGATTGTATTAAGTATAAAATTTTGGGGAATATTATCATTTTAATAATTATAAGTCTCTCCTCCATAGTAAAAAAACATATTATTCCAGGTATTAAAAAGATTTTGTATATTAAGAAAACAGGTATTATAATTATTATATATAATAGATTTAATATCTTTAGATAGTATTATACCTAAATAAGTTATCTGACCTGAATTGGGTACATATTTAGTAAAATCACTAATGAGAATATTTTTCCTGTATATATAGCTAGTATTTTAGTTTTTTCTTCATTGAATATTAAACCAGAAATACTTTTAAAATTCATCATTTTATCAAATAGAGACTGCATAGAAGAATTAGATCCTGCTGATGTAATTAGAACATCATCTGCAAAAAGTTGAATTTTGGATGTTGTATTTTCATCTATTTCAAAACCCTCTATGTCAGTACTGTTTCTGATCAAATTAGCCCAAGGCTCCATTACTAAAGTGAATAATAGTGGAGAAAGTGGACATCCTTGTTTTGTACCTTTAAAAATGGGTATTTTTTGTGAAACATATGTTCCTACATTAATATAAGCCAATGTTCCTTTGTATAAATGCTCAATTAGATTTACAAATGCATCTGAGAAGTTTGTGCACTTCAGTAAGGTAAACAGATAGTCCCAACTTACTGAATCAAATGCTGAACTTATATCAAGACTAATAAGTGTTAAATCTTTCTTTTTCCTATTTGCAAAATCAATTAATGTTAAAGTTCTTCTTATATTATCAAAACTATTTCTATTTACAATGAAGCCTGTCTGATCTATATCTATAATGCCGGGGATGATTGTCTTCAATCTATCAGCAAAAATACTCATAAACATTTTATAATCAACATTAAGTAATGAGATGGGCCGATATGAAGTACATCTAGTTGGATCTTTATTAGGTTTTAAAATTGGCAAAATAAATGTATATTGCCAAGATGGGGGGGGGGGGGGTTATTAACTCAGTTTGGGCCAAAATAAAAACCTTATGTATTAATGAATATGTACTTTTAGAAAGGATTTTGTATATCTCTGGTATAATACCATCATTACCCGGTGCTTTGTTTGATTTAAGCTTATTTATTTGTGTAATAACCTCTGTATATGAAATACTTTTGTCCAATAGTTTAATCTGTTGTTTATTAAGCTTTTTATTCATGTTTGTAGTTATAAACTCCTTTATTTTATCTTTAGGTTCCATGTTAATGTTATTATGGTTAATTTTGTGAAAGTGATTTCTAAATTCATCTAGTATTTCTGGTATACTAGAAACATTCTTCTTTTCCTTAGAGAAAAGATTTCTTTGATATGGTTTTGTTTATTCAACCTTTTTGTTTTATTTTTAAGTCTATGTAAGTATTTGGGGCTTATTGAATAAGACAAAAACTTGTATTTCTCTAAAGTTATTTTAACTTTATGAGTTAAAATTTCTTTGTATTTCTTTTAGTTTGTTTATTTCTTCAATAACTTTCTTGTCCATAATATTTTCTTTATTATTATGTTTATAAGAGTCTAATTTACTTTGAATATCTAACAATTCCTTATCCCAAGATTTCCTTTTATTATTATACCATCTGATACTTTGTCCATATAGATATGATTTTAAGGCATCCCAAACATAGACAATGGAGACTTCAGGAGTATTATTTATGTCTAAAAAATGTTTTACTTCTGAAAGTATATATTCTTTATAGTCTTTTAGTTGAGTTAAGTATGCTGGTATCCTTTTGATCTGAACATTATGAGTATTTTTTATCATGAATTTAAAAACAATTGAATTATGATCAGATATAGGACATGAAATGATTTTGGAATTAATTAAATATGTTACCATCTGGTTAGAAATAAAGACCCTATCTATTTTTGAATAAGTTTTGTATCTGTTAGAAAAAAGGTGTATGGTAATGATTTTGAATCTATCTGATTATTAATATCATTCAAATGATAAGAATTAGCAAAATCATTTAAATGTTTTGCATTAGATGTAATTCTTCTTTTTCCTATAGTGGTAGTATCACTTTCATGTAGTATACAATTAAAGTCACCAGCTAAAATAATATCTCCTATAGAGAATGATATGATCTTATCAAGATGATGTTTCACTGTATTAATACCAATTCCAGGTATCCAATATACATTAATTAAAGTGTAAGTCTTCCCATTAATTTGTATTGTAACCATACAAAACATTCCTTTGTCATCCTGATAAGACTTAATGGTTTTAGGAATGGGCATACTTTTTTTCCATAAAATAGCCACCCCCCTTTTTTTCTGTGTGTGCTCTGAACTAACCAATACTGTATATGTGTGTGTGGCTAGTTAAACAATACTTTTTCACAAGAGTGGGGTTTCTTGCAGGAAGACTAAGTTGGCCTTATGTAAATTAATGTATCTTATTAGGCTTGCCCTTTTACATGGATTATTCAATCCATTAATGTTTAAAGAAATTCCTTTTAAAGATGTCATTTGGCATTTTTAAAACTTAAGAATCTTATGATCAAAATAACAAATAACAACATAAGTAATGTTACATCTCCTCCTTTAGGTGTACCTTTAAATATAGCTGTATTTATTGAATCTCTTATGGGATTTTGTATAGGATTCAATTTTGTTTGTAGTGACGAGTGTACAAAAATACATTGTGGATGTCAAACTATATACACATATAACAATGAACAAGGAAAATAATGTAAGGATTAAACCTGCATCCAGCCTGGAGTTAAAACTCCAAACTTAGAGCAGTATTTACCACTCAAGCTAACCCCCTACCCTAAGCAGCAGTAATCAGCCACCACCTGGTCAATTTAATACTGGTTATATTTAACTTAAATTAACAGCTTTCAATTCAATTATTCAGTACAAGACTACACATTTGATAAAACAGTTAATGTATAAACTAAAAATAAACTTTTTTTTTTTTTTTTTTTTTTTAAAACTATTCATACTACTATATACATCTATGTAATATAATACACTTGTATTCAAATAGTATTCAAAATCTTTGATATTAGGAACCAAGAGGAGAGAGAGAAATAAAAGACGTTGAAAGAGTGAGAGAGAGGAAAGAAAGAGAGAGAAAAAAAGAAGGCATATTTACATATTAATTTATTCAGCATAAAAAATAAGTTCTAACATTCATTTAAATCAAAACTTTGGCTAATATGGTTCAGACATTACATATATTAAGATGCATCTATTTTCTCTGTCATGTAAATGCAGTCAACAGCTCCAAAAAAAAACCTGAATTGCTTGTATATGAGCATTTTACTCCATACTCATTATTGTCAATAGAATAAAATATTATATTTATAGAAATTGTTATAAATCAGTATAGTTATGCAAATTCTCAGAAACACCTACATTATTGTAAAAAGCCATCTGTATTTTAGCACTATACTACTGCTTTAAAATATATCACATGACAATTTCTTCCAGAATAGAGTTATAAAGTTATTTATGCTTGTCAATCAGATTAAATTAAAATTGAGTTATAGTAATGTGCATATGTTTGGAACATAAGTTTCTAACACAGATTAGTATGTTGCAGTCAAGTAAATTTTCAAAACACTTGAATAAATGTTTCATTTTCTATGCCTTCTAAAATAAGACATTTACTTACTACAAGAAACTGCATAATTTAAAATCATTATAACTGGGACATATTTTATGAATTATAACATAGATATTTAAGTAATTATATAAAATAACTCACATTTAGATGTTAGTTATTCATTTTCCTTCACATAGTCAAAAGATTTGCATCAGTTCTACTTCCTGGTAGAGTGTTATTCTGAATCTGCAAAGTGTCAGTGTGGATATCTGGCCAAAGGTCAAATTGACTGCTTTCAGCTTCTGTGAGAATTCTGAGAGTTGAAGCTTTTGAAACAACTCAGGACACTGTTCATGAGGTAGCCCACATCCCAGATTGTCTCCCTTAACATTTTGGTGGGAAACTGTTAAAAACTAGTGACAAACATTCATTTAGCAGTGTAAATGCATCTAAACATGACAAAACCTTCTCAAGGGCCGCATTTTACAGGTTATTACAGCCTCTATGTAAGTGAAATTAAGCCCAAAGTTATTAATAAGTAATAAAACTCAATATTTTTGTCCCAACTCAATTTTATGCAAATCTTATTATTTACTGTGTCTATATGATCAAAAACATTTCTATATATTAATATAAAAATAAAGAGAAAGAATAAAGAAAAGAAAAAGAGAGTAGAAAATAAAAGAGTGTAAAGCAGAAATAAAAAAAATGTAAGAGAAAGCTATAAGAAGTATATACAATGGAATATTACTTACTGTTTATATTAATAGAGTTAAAAATAAAACATATTATTTACTATTATTTAGTTCTATTAGTTAAAGCATAACAGATTATTTACAAATAAGCATAAGCAGTATAATCAAGAAAGTATAATTAGGAATAGCATTTGAAGAACATATAAACTTTTTACAAGGAATAAATATGTTATTATTCCATTTATCATATTTTCATTACTCTTCTCTCCTGCCCCCCCACCCTTTACCCACTACATAATCTAAATAGAATGTCATTGTTTAAACAAAGAAAAGAAGAAAAGGAGAAAAAGAAAAAATGTATCAAATTACCTTACTTCTCTTTTCAGAAAGAGAAACAAATTGAATAATAGCTTGTTATTAGTTCCTCAGATATTTTGACTGGTTATGAAACAAAACATTTCTTTGCACACAGAGAATAACTTTGATTAAATCTTTTTCAGAATATTTGTGGCTTTCTGGAAATGCAGGAACTATATTTAAAAAGATTAATAATGAAGTAAAATGATGAGAGAAAAAAAAAAAAAAATAGAACAAATCATTTGTTTTTTAGTCTCTTCTTCTTCTCTGAAGTCTTCCACGAAGTTTCAGTTGCCAGTCTCTTTAATGAAGGACTAGCCCATTCCATTTCCTCTAGTTTATCCATTTGGCAGGAAACAGAAGGTATGTTTTAAACTGTGCTTTTTTAAGCTCCCTTATTAGTGGCAGAAAAACTTTTCTTTTAGCTATTACCAAGGAAGAATAGTCATTGTCAAAACGCACAGTTGTCTCATTAATCTTAACAGGAGCTTTAGCCCAAGCAGATTTAAGAACCATCTCTTTATCAAAAGATGATA
This sequence comes from Protopterus annectens, assembly GCF_019279795.1. Classification (NCBI taxonomy): domain Eukaryota; kingdom Metazoa; phylum Chordata; order Ceratodontiformes; family Protopteridae; genus Protopterus; species Protopterus annectens. Next base: position 823,817,847 of record NC_056739.1, read on the forward strand.
GAAATCTAACTATAACTGATCTAGGACAGTTTTTGTTAGAGTTAGTATTAGTTATAGATCTATGTGCTCTTTCGATACCAAAAGAGAATGCTTCTGGTAAGTCTAAAGTTTTAGGGAGCCATGTTGTTAAAAAAGAAGTAATATTGTTACCTTCAATATTTTCTGGCAGTCCAAAAATCCTAATGTTATTGCGCCTAGATCTATTTTCCAGGTCATCCAGCTTTGTTTGTAAATGTGTATTTTGTTTCAGCAGAAACTCAATGTTGATTTCCTCTTCTTGGATTCTATTTTCCATGTCATTCACAGCTTCTTCTATGCCTGTCATCTGGATCTTCTGTTGTTGCAGGTCTATATGTAACAAGTCTATTTGTTTTGTAGTTTTTTCTATGAAGGCATCGATTTTAGTATCCATTTTATCCATCTTAGCAGTAAGTTGCTGGATTATAGTTATCAGAGACTGAAGTTCTTTCTTGATGCTGGAGTCTTGAGAATTTGTCTTACTGGAACTCATTTCAGACTGATAAATTGACAGGAAAATTTCCAAAGTGATTTCTGACAGGAATATTGTTAAAATTTCCTTTATGTTTTAGATATAGTTCAAGAACTATATAAAACAAACATATTTAGAAAGAAAATTACTTCAAAAATTAATTTTTTAAGTAATTAATTCCTATCAGTGTAATGAAATTGGTGGAGCTGAAGAAATCTGCTGCTATCCTGTGTTCATCCTTGGCCACGCCCTCGTGTGTGTGCATTTCTGATGGGTGTCATCAGTCACGGCTCCAGTGCATATCCAGCATCCCCCACTAGGTGACCATGAGGGGTGTCCCCATTGGCAAATGTCTGGTACAGCTGTGTCAGATGCCAGATATGGGAATCATGGTAGCTTCCAGGGCAGCCAGCACACACATTATTATGCCCTGGGCATCACACACGACCTGGCAGTTGATGGAGGGGAAGCCCTTGCAGTTAACATAGGCCCTACCCTGCTCACCGGTTGGTGCTTTGATGCGTATGTGCATGCAGTCTATTGCACCCACTACCTCAGGGTATTCCGCTATTTGCTGGAAAAGACACATATTGCTGGCCAATGCCTCATGGGAATTGGGGAAATATACATGATCACCGACATGTGCTGACATGGCATTCAGGAACTGGTGCAGTGCCCTGGATGCTGATTCCTACGAAATCCCCATCATATCACCAGTTGGTCTCTGGAAGGTACCTGTTGCTAGTATTCTTAGACCAACACATACCTTGGTTTCCACTGGGATGGGTTCCCCTCTGTTGGTTCTGTGTGTGAGGCGTGGCCTGCACAGCTCAACAATTTGCTGCATGAGGTCTCTGTCCACTCTATAGCGCTCCACTATCTCCAGCTCATGTAGTCCCTGGTAGGTTACCCTGGGCCTGTACACTCTTCTTCATCTCCTCACTGCGGGTTGCTCAGCAGCATTCGCATTGTCACCACCCTCAGCATGTTGCATATGTCACCTTATAACAGCAATGGCAGCCCCTAACATTTCTTTGTATCAGTAAAGCTTTTTCAGTTTTCACTTCTCTTAGTTTACTGCAGTGTTGCAGTGTCTCTGAGGAAAACATGGTGGAAAGTTGTTTGTAGGGTTTTAAGTGCTGGGCTGGGCTAGTGTACTGCCTGTGTAATTGCCTGATTCTGATTGTTTTCACCTGCTAGCTCTGCTATTTCTCCTTGGTTAACTTCCTACTATTTGTTCTGTTTCCTTTTCCCTTTCTGTTTCCACAGGGGGCAGCGCTGCACAAACAAGCGCACACCAGCTTACACGGGTGCACACATGCTTACACGGCCTAACACTTGCTGACTCCTGCTTGTACGCATGCACACAGATGCAAACGCGCTTACACAAATTTCAACAACCTTACATATATTTACTCTGGCTTAAACACGCGCACAAAGGCGCACACGCGCACACAGTCTTAGTCTTAGGTGGTGCAGCATGCAGACACATTGCAGGCACTTCAACAAGAAACTTTAGTGTTATACACGGCATACACCTTCAATTTCTTGGCTTTAGCTAAGATACCTGTTGACACACCTCTTCCAGTGATGAGTAACTGACAGCAAACACATGCCACTCTGCTCCAATGACCTTACATTCTTTCATACATACCCCTCTCATGATGTCACCTATCTTTTACTTTGATACTCTCCTTATCCTACTCTTACACTCCACAGACTTTGCTCATTTGCCATGTAAAATTGGGATTCACTATCCTTACCCTCATTTGCATAGGATTGCCTACCTGCTTGGTTACATCTCTTAGACTGAGCTTTCCCCCTTAGCAACCTCTACTCAGTAGCCATGTTGTCTTCAGCCTGCCATTCACTTGCATGGCAGTTGAATATTTGGAATAAAATCCATATTTGTGGCTTTTATTTTTTTTTCCATGGTTTTTAGAGCGCAGCACTTTTGCGAGGCACTGCGCTATGCTTAAACTTTGGAGATCGAGGTAAAAATTTTTTTTTTTATTTTGCAACGGGAAAAATTGCCAATGGCTATATATTTGGCCATTGGCATGCTTCCTCAACTGGATGCATCCTTTATTTGGAGCTGTCATGGCTCCATTTTGCTGTTTGCAGAATGGTACTCAGTTGACAACAGAGTACATTTCTGCAAATAACACTACTCTTACTCGGACAGGTTAGGGTTTCCTGAATCGCATATTTACCTCATTTGCATATCTTTCAGCAGCAAATGGGGTAATTTGCATAACCTAGCCCTGTCCGTGTAAGAATCGTTTTAGGAGCTGTCTTGCACGCCCCTGCCGGCTGTTCCTGGATCGCTCAGCAGACATGTTAGCTGCATGGAGTCTTACTCTACTCTTAGACTCCGTGCAAGCCTTCATGAATCTGGCCCAGTATTTTAATTGTGAGTGAGCTGCAGGCAAGAGTAGCTCACATTTGACTGTTTTATGTAGCTTGACAGGCTTATTACTGTGACTATATTGGGTTTTGAATTAATTGTCATCTTAAGTTTATAAATGGGGTTTTGCTATCAGCACTGTATGCCTTTAAATTCTAAGTGCTTTTAAATTAGAAGGTCCGATGATTGGTGGTTGTAAAGGGGTGTGTTATGAACAGCTGATTTCATTCAAGTATTTTAATGCAGGTTGTATTTCTTCCTTCACATTTCTGAAGATGTCAAGACATGGCGAAAGCATTTAATTGTGGAGAGTTTTCATTTTTTATTTCTTAGAAAGTTTTTATTATGTTGTTGCTACTGCAGTGTTTGTTTTATTGACTTTACTAAATGTGATTTGGTAGAGAGCTTCAGGCAACCTGGTTCTTGTTTTGTTTGTGATAGTACATGAGGAACTAACACACACAACTGAGTAGTGACAAAGGTACACAATGTACAAATAAATGCAGAAATGTGTGTTTGTAATGTTGTCCATCTGAAAAGTGGAGTTCCATGTTAATCACAACATTGACAACAGTCCTGTTATGTAGAAACCCAGTGATGCAAGCACAGTGAACACATTTATATAGCCAATCTGAACTTTGACCACCAAGTGTCCACACTGCTACTGAAAACCTATGTTGTGCACATCGTAACTCACGTCATCATATTGAGATGTTAGGATTGCATGACAGAACTGTAGTCAAAACTTACTACAGCACTAATAGAGACATTTTTACATGTGCCTCACCAGACACATGTAGCAACTGGAGAAACCACAGGGTTTTCTCAACAAGGTAACAAAGGGCCTGCACACCATGCCGTTATGTATGTGGATATATTAAAAGCCATGTCACTGTAAACTTTACTGTATATGATCAGGTGACTTCTGCCAGGCCCCAGGCAGTCTCTGACCCTGCCCTGGTATGAGTACTACATATCTAAAAATGTGATTTAGCTGATGCCATCAGCAGTGTCTGTTCAAGAGAAAATGACAGTGTCTACATGTGGTGTAAATACTCACTGTAATGTCAAGCAACAGCTCACACATACACACTCACACACAGTTGATTGGAGTGACTTAATAGAACCCATATTTGGGTGCCACCGGACTACAGGACACAGTACTTTACAGCACCATAGCTCAAGTCCAACTTGGAGTGTGTCAGATGCTTTATTGCTGGTATCAACTGTGTCTATTGAGGAAGATGTGTCTGTCACATTCTGAGATAAAATACTCTCTGTAATGACAGGTAGCAGCTCTCTTGCCTACACACACACACACACACAGGTGAGACTGGGACTACCTTGGGGCACAGGGGCTGGTGCCAAAATGCTAGTGCCACAGCTCCCTTAGGTTCATAGGGTTGGTGCCTAGGCTAATAATCTAACAACCTCATACATAACAATTCCTGTTTCCTCACAATAATTTGCTTTACCCTGGACCCTGGAAATCTGATTTAGTGTGTCCAGACAACACATTATAATGATTAGATCCAGCAGTGTGTAGAAAGATGACATTGTCCCTTTGTTTAGTGTAAAAATGCTCTCTAATATCTAAGTAAGCTAACACACACACACACACACACACACATACGACTGGATGAGAATAGAGATCATACCTGTCTAAGCACACAGATTATGCAACAGCATTATCACTCAAGCATCATGGTGTAAGTCTGATTTATGCAAGGTGCAGGTGAGCTTGTAGTGATGACATCAACAGGCCATGTGGGAGACAAGATGATAGAGGCCTGTATGAAATGGATGACAGCAGGCATCAACCGTGTCCACAATACTGACGTCCATATGATTGGAGAAATGGCACCTTAGGATAGCACGGGTCTGCTGTGCTGTCTAGACACCACCACTGATTGATGGTGTGCAACTATTTGCAATAGCTATACAATGGTTTAATATAGCTCTTACTTGTGTTTTGTTATTAATACTGCTTATTTTAGTTTTTCCTGTACGCTTGATACTGTTTAAATAACTTTATGCAATTAACTCTCTGGTGTTAGTAAATGTTGCTTATTGACCATTTGGGATTGCTACCTGTTGTCAGAGCCCGAGTAAAGGGAATGACTTCTTTGACTTTTTTTTTTTTTACAATTTCGTATGTATTCACTTGTTGGTGTAGTTATCTTAAGAGAGTGTTCATTATGTTTAAATGAGGATTGTGTATTTCACTTCATATTGTACACTAAATCGAATTTCAATAGATACAAAACTGCTGCTTTTTCTTCCGACTGCAACTGGTGATGAGGAAGATGTTGGCATTGTAATGGAAGACAATACTCTTTAATAGCTGGTTTACATTCAAATTATAAGTTATATGTTATAATTTTATAGATTTGTGTAGCTATTTCGTATGTCAGTTCACGCCCCAATTCTTTGTTTCATTAATTATTAGGAAGGATATTCACCATTGGATGAGAAGTCTATGGATTCAAATTATGCCACGGTGCTGGCTATGATTGTCATGGTCCAAATCTAGAAATAATGTGGACCGATAATAGTCGTTTTAATAGTATTGGTATTAACTTGAAAATTTGACAGGGTGAAGATGTGAATTAACATTCATGAAGCTTGGCATGATGATTGGCATAAATAAGTCCAGTCCACTAAAAACTCATTTTAAGAGGCCTTAGGAGATATAGAGGCAGTATTCCAAAATTAGGAAGCGTCACAAATCAAGGACAGCTGAAAAGTATGAAGTGCATATGTGTTTAACTCTTTTCTGCACAGATGTCAGATTAATATATTTTGTTATTAATAAGAATTTATTATTTATTATTTAGGAAACCATATGTATATCTGTGAGGCATTTTAGCTGTTACTTTCCTTTGTTTTTGTTTTTCTCATTACCTGTCATTCTGGAGTATACAGTGGTAATAATTCACAAAATATTTATGGTTAATTATAATCACTTGGTTAAAGTGGTGGTTTGTTGCAGATATTACATTCTTGGTGGTTTATGTCGCAGGTTTTAAGGCTATGTCTGATGTCGGTGGATATAACTAGTGTACCCACTGTTAAAATGCCAGGTTTTTGTTATATAAAAATGAGACCACAATAAATAATTTCAAACTTTTTCCACCTTTAGTAGGGATATGAACCTGTACAATTCAATTGGTCACGTCATATTGGGGAAAAATATAAAAAAAAAGTGCAATAAACTGTCTTGGATTGCTTGAGCACCTGGGCCCATTTCATTATCGAGTCTGTCCTGGCCTTTCTTGAGGACAAATTCTCCTTTACATCTAAAGGAAGACTTGGACACCCTGTCCTCCAAAAGGCTGGATTGATCTAAGACTGAATAATTGTTATTAGTCCCTAACAGTCCTTTCTGTTGGAAGGTATGAAGAAGGAGAATACCTTGACATGAGAATCAGATTTGAAGACAACATCCTTATCCTTCAGTCTGGTTTTACAAACTAGGCCTAGTACTAAAACCCAACTCTAACTAGAGCCTTTAATAATCTTCTTATGGTGAGATTAATTTTTCTCTTCTTTGTCCCTAATGTGTCTCATTGGCATTTGATGCAGTGGACAATTCTATATTACTTGACTGTTTTGGAACGGTGAAGTTACATCTCCAGTACTGCTGCCCTAGGCTGGTTTTGCCTCCTACCTTTCAACATGCCATTAAGTTACTTGAATTTCCCATCTTCCTACTGTCTTAATAATTTGCTTCAGGGTTTAATGCCTAGATCATATTTTATTCTTGAATTGACATGTTCCTCTGGGAAATGTAGTCCAATGTTTGAGATATTAACAAAAGTCATTGTGGGGCCAACAAAGTACAACGACAAGAGGCTTAATCAGGAGATGAACTGGCCAATGCCGCAGGGCAGAATTTGCTCACATAAGGAGACCCAAGCAGTGTAGAACAAGATAGACTAATAAAGGAACCAAATGTGCTAGCAACCAGAGCGTATTGACAACTGGTTCATATATTGGATATAATGCATGCCTTCTATTTGTAAGTTGCATTACATTTATTCATATATGATCCAGTATTTACCTGCAGAAATAGTATCTAATGTGATCACACTTCTTCCTATAAGACACCCCTAAGCCATGTCCTCCTTTGTCATATGATTCTAGATATAAAATACAAATTTAGCATATAAATGGTGTAATTAATCAGTGAAGGCTCACTATCACAAGTGCAAGACCCAACAGTAGAAGTCCCCAAACTCTGGAAAGTTAACTGTGATTAATTAACCCTTTAATTGTGATTCCATCCTTCATTTAGCGAGTTTCAGAATTTGCTCCAGTGGTATTACGGCACGTTTGCAGTGAAAGCTCACTGATAACAACTTGTACCAAGTTTGATGTCACTGTACCTTAGAGAAGCGATAATATTGTGAGATACTGCAACCTTGGACATAATAAGTATTCTTCCATTACTGAATAGCAGTTAACACAATCCCAACAATGCCAGTTACAATCCTCAGAATAATTTTAGGTTCCCACCACTGAAATCTTTTTCTTATTCTTTCTTCAAAAAATGAATGAAACTAATGAAGCAGGCCTACAATAACATTAAACTGACACGATATTATGTTTTTGAGCATACTAGCATCAAGGTGACCACATTCTTCATAATACAGGTAAATGCATAGGTGTAAAAAAACATCACAGTGTTGTACTTCCACAGAAGATGCACAGGGATGACAAATGTAATAGACGTATTCTTGTCAGGTTACGAAAGTGATATACAAGTACACACTGTATATGGCTAGGGTGTCAGTGTAGCAGGTTATGTTGATGAAATATCTAGCGTTCTTTCTACTACAGATTTTGGCTATTTCAAAATTTGTGATGATCTGTTTTTATATCAAGAGTTAAGAGAATAAATTAGTTGAACATTGCAACTGTGTTTGTGCATTTTTTACTTTTGTTTTAAACAGTCAGCATTATTTATTTATTTTATTTATTTTACATTTGTTGACCGGGCTAGTCTAGCTGGATACATTTCCATTTTCAGTAGAGGCCCGAGGAGAAAAGCTCCACACAAATTTTAACCAAAAAAGTTACAATAAACAAGCAAATGGACAAATCATCATAGATGAAAAGACAAATAATAAAAAATATAATACCCAATAACAGATATATACATGAAGAGAATCACATTTCTAAGAATAACATTAATTAGCTGTAATAACATCAAGAACAAGGCACAAAACAGAGAGCAAAATTGACATAATATTATATAGAACTAATCTTAGTAACAAAAGGAGAAAGAGAAGCACTATAGTAGGAGGAGGAAGGGAAGCAGTTTAAGAAAAGAGAAGGGAAAGTTGAGAGAGATTAACATAGAGGAAAGAAGAAACAAAAAACTCTAAAAGGAGGTAGACTGAAGCAGATTCAGTAAAGAGAGAGGGAAAGTAAAGTAGTAGGAAAGTGCAGAGTAGTAGGAAAGCACAGAGGAGGTAAAAGATTAGTCAGGTTTTGAACAGGAACAGAGCCAGTGGCTAACTAATTACTATGCCAGTTGAACAGTAATAATGAAACAAATAAGCATATTCCTCAATGAAGAATTCACTGTGGATGTATAAAAATTACACAATAGTTACCATTTTTGAAACTGAGAAGTTCAATAGATAATTTTGCACATTTGCAGTTTTGATCTGAAGAAAAATTAATTCTAAAAAGTGATTTTTAGGGTCTATATTATATAATCAAAAGTTGGCAATGTTGAATGCTCTAAAGAGCAAAAATGCCGGAACTTGAACTCCTTATTGTGGGGGGCTGCACCCTCAACACCCCCCACTAAAAATATATTCCAACTCCGAGATCGCGCTACAGTAAGGAAAGGGCAAATATTCCAATCTTCACTGTACTGCAGTCTCAATAACAGAACTTCAAGTTCCTGCATTTTCACTCTTTAGAGTGTTCCACATTGTCAACTTTTGATTATATAATATAGACCCGATTTTATAATGTTGTTATTAGCTGCCTCCTGCTGTCATAGCTTTGTTTCCCATAATATTCTCTAACTCACTGTGTGGTTCAGAGAAAATTATATAATCAAAAACATGCTTCTGATTCGGCCCTCAAAGTATTTACATCTAGAATGGCATGTCTATTAACTTGGGTAAAACAGATATACTTTTTATTTTGTTACATTGATAGACTTTATTCCAAGTCAAATATAATGTACTTTTTAAAAACTCCTTAAAATCTCTTTGCATGATATAATACAATTAATTTTAAGTTTATTATTTTTGTATTTAATTAGGAAATGTTGCTGGATTCTTTATTGCCAAGAGAATTCACATCACACTTACATTAACTTATCAAATCTATTTATTCATTATGTGCAAACTGCTTTACTGTATTGGCATGAGACAGTAAGAAAATACACTGATGTCTACATTTTGTAAATGAATACTTTGTCCATTGGCTCTGGAACAAGGAATGCAACAACACCTACAAGCACAAACAACTGGAACTATCCAACAGCAGTATTCGAAAAATGTATTAATATGTATAAATCAAATGAAAGGCCTGTAAAACCACAGTCATAAATAGAAAAACAGAAATTTGCATTGGTTCACTTTGGAGCTTATCCCAGATGATGGAGTTGTTGTGTGCATTAGATAACTAGGAACACTGAATATCTGTCTTCATGTCTCATTAGGTTTGCCATCAAAACAAATCCTATGGATAACTTAAGTTCATCTCTCACTAGGTTTGCTATCAAAGAGAACACTTTTGTTGATTCCTCCAGGTAACCTTAGGACCATCATAACTGATGACTTATTCTTAATTCCACATTCAGAAAGTTTCTGGTTATCATTGAGCTGTTTGTCTGCAAATATGAGTCTGAAGTCTTCAGTTCCTACAAATAAATAGATACATAATTAAAATTACATTATGAAAATCTTGACTATCATTAAATGTATATGCTTTTTTTATCATTTATTTCTCCTTCTTGTTGATTTAACAGTAAAATTAGGTTCATGGAAACATTGCCATTCACCACGGTTCTCAATCCTGCAATGCATTTTTTGCCCATATAGTTCCAAAATTATTCATAACTATTATTACAGGCATTTAACAGGATGTTATGATATAACATTGTAATGCAAATTTTTGTTTTATTTTTGAAGATTGTAAAATTATTGTTCTTAAAATGTTTTGTAATAATTTGGAGATTTTTTCCTTGGACATCCACTGAAAATGGACTTCTACCTACTCAGACGTTCCCAGTAATCAAATATCAATAAATTAATAACTAAATAAACAAATTAAAAGCCATTTCATAAAGAACTCAGGCTGATACACGATGCATTGTGTTTCTCTCAGAAAGAAATACACTGAGTAGGAGTTCTTTTTGATAAAATTATTTGTTGATTCAACTCTGCAGGAAAATAGGATAAAATTCTAGAATTTGAACATTTGGAATGAGTAACTTCACTTGTTTTAACAGAATACAGCATCTTAGATGACATTACTTAGACTGCAAAACTTGAATTTTCAGTGTATTTATTACTTACACTTTTTAGTTTGTATTCCTTAATGTTCAGTATCTAGAATATATATATTTTTTCAAAAACCTTTATTGAATTATCACTTGTGACATAGACAAGTTTATATTCTTAGAAAATGGGAATCAAAATCTAGAATATGATTTAATCTCATGTCTGGATACAATAAAATGTTGAGAAATTAAATTTTATGATCACTGGTATAATTCACAGCATTTTTGAGCATAAAGCAGAATTTCCTTGTTGTAATCTCTGTGCATTTGTGACAGTGCGTAATGACATATGTGATAGATAAGTGAATAATACAACAATTAAAGCACACAGACATGGACATATCTTCTCATCATTACAGTACTTCTATTTGGGGAACCCAGGGCTTATCTAAACAATTCAGTTTAGGTTTCTGATTGATTGTGCAGTTGTTAATTTAAAATCTCTGTGAATTCTGTGGTAACTGATTTTGATTATCCTTTTCTCTTAGAATTCTTTAATCATTTGCAGCTGAGAATGTTTTTTTAAATAAGTATGCTATTATTGATTTGCTAAAGCACAAGTATCTTGTGCAGTTGATTAAAAGCTATTTATATTGAAAGGTGACACTTGATAACACTGGTGATCTGGGTTCCGCATGTCAAAGGTTGATGATTTGCTTACCGTTATTAGTAGTAAATCTAGACTTACTGATAACGCTTGCACTTGTGCAACTGGCAGAGCTTACACAACTGATGTTACATATATTAATGACTGGACGGATGAGATAAATAATGGTAGGCAAAGAGCAAATAGAACACATTTAGGAAGTATCTATTGTCAGTAAAGATCACTAAACCCCTACAGAACAAGACAATACCACTGACAATTTTGGAATTCTGGATACAACTATTCAGCAGTCTGAGGATTCACAGAATATAGAAGAAAATAAAAAAGAATGAAAGGAAGTTCACAGCAAGGTCACATCAAATAACAAGGATGAAAAATAAACTGATCAATGCCTACAAAGCAAAGAGAGTACATAATAAAAAGGACACTGCTTTGTTAAGTAAAATGCAGATTACAGGGAATGTTAACATTTTTCTAGCAGAAAACCTTTTGATCCACAGAAAAAGGCATCATTTTTCCAAAACAGAAGGAAGGGGAAAAAAGAGGCAAGGGGCAGATGAAAAGGAAGAAATCAAAACTGAACATTGTAGGATTGAAGAACATTACTGTAAGATAAAAAGGGAGAAAGACAAATGTTCATAAAATGTCTCAATCTGTAAATGTACAAAGCAAGCTGGATGAGAACTATATACTTGCAAATGCAATAAGCAATGAACACTGTCAAATAACACATGCAGTGAACCACGACAATGCAGAAAGGAAGTAAAACCACCACGATTTTATTAAAGCGCAGAGTGTTCAAACTGCTTCTTCAGACATTTAAATCAACCTTAAAAATCATTTATATATCAATATTCATATATCACTGACCCAATCAAAAAACTTCAGTAATCATTCAATTAATCACATTCTAAAACATCCTAACAACAATATTGCAACCATTTAAAAGGGAAAAGCCTTATATTCTGTACATAACCTGATGTAGTTTATAAATAAAATATATAAAATAAACAAATTTAAAAACATAAACATATGTATTTATATATATATATATATATATATATATATGTGTGTGTGTGTGTGTGTGTGTGTGTGTGTGTGTGTGTGTGTGCACAAACATATATATCATGTAGGGAGAGTCCTAGTTCTATGAATGGGCTTCAAAGGAACATTACCTTCTACATCATCTCTCAGTCTAATCCATCATACTTCTGAGGTTTCTGTTAAATTCACAATATCACCCTAACACTCATTAATTTTAATCACCTCAATGACCAAAAATCTAAAATAATGTGTCAAACCATAAACAGTGATGTGCTTAGCTAAAGGATTAGTAACTTTACCATTCTTGACACCATAAATGTGTTTCGTAATCCTGTCCACGAATCTCTTATTAGTTTTCCCTACATAAAATCTGGAACACAAGCAGCATACAGCTAAGTATATTGTGTTCTGGGAATCACAATTAGCTCTGGCTTTCCATTATCGGGGTGTTCAAATTTCCCTGATGAATTGGTATAAGTGCAATAATTGCATCTGTTGCATGGGAGTGTACTGAATATACGTTCAGTTAAAAGGACACTCGGCCTATCCCTAGGATAACACAACAAGCATTTCAAAGATTTCCTGTTTTTAAACACAAAATTCGGTACATCACCCACTATATTTCTAATATCTACATCTCTAGTCAAAATGAGCCAATATTTTTTAATAACTCCTGTTAGTAAATTGACATTAATTGTGTAAAAAGTAGGGACACACACTGTACATCTATTAGATCCCATTTCATGTCTAACCACTTCAGTGCTGTCTGAAAAATAAGGTTTGGCTGTAGTTGATCTCAACTCAGGTATTATGTTAAGGATCTTCTCAGTAGTTCTATCCTTGTACCCTCTCTCACTGAATTTCACCCTCAGAGCCCCTCTTTTCTAAAGTTATTATCATCTGCGATCAACCTTGATACTCTCATACCCTGTCCTTTCACCTCATTTTTGAATGTATAGTGGGGATGTATACATGTTCTGTGTAAAAAAAAGTATTTCTGGAGCAGCTGTTCCTATAAATCTTGGTTCCTGTCTCATTGTCTTATATCAAGGATGAAATCCAGTGAGAGAGGGTACAAGGATAGAACTACTGAGAGGATCCTTCACATAATACCTGAGTTGAGATCAGCTACAGCCAAGCCTTATTATTTAGAGAGCACTGAAGTGGTTAGACATGAAATGAGATCTGCACACAAAAATCCTGGGAACATATACTAAGCAGAAGATAAAAAAATGTTCTCCAGGAACAGATCTTGTAGGTTAAAACACAGCTCTATTATGAAAATGCTATGGGACTCCACTTCATCCGACCATTACTATCCACCTATTTATAAGGCAAGCCAAATTGGTAATGCTAATTAAATAATAATTACCCATTCAGAGAATCACTTGCATTATTTCTATTCAACCATTACTAATGTAAAAACACATATACAAATATAAAATATACATATAAAATAATAAAATACATCCTTTAACTATTTCCAGTATTGTACTTCAATTTTCTAATATACACCTGTTGTGAACTTCATAACTTTCATTTTAACATACATGATTAATGCTGCTGGTGACATAATTCCTATTCATACTAGGTCTCATCAACGAAACCTATTCTTTAGTATAGGCTTTAATGGATTTAGTCCTCTGTTACCTCTTAACCTAACTATCCACCTTACTTCTGAAGTTTCTGTTTTGTTAATATCTCTCTATCATTTTCACTAACCACTTCAATGGCCATAAATCTGTAGAACCCATTTTCAACACATGTTTAGCCAGCGTTAGTTTGTTCTTGATGCTTATAAATGTTCTCTTATCCTGGTTTTAAGCTCCTATTCATTACCTATATAATAAGATGAACACACATTACAGGTATACTATATTTTGGCCATGACTCTAAATGTGAACTCCATTCCTGTGTCGGGTGTTTAAAGTTATTACTATGATCTATCCATTTACATTGATTACATTTACCACATGGTATTGTTCCTACATGTTCTTCTTTTACTTTCTTCTCTGTACTAGCATAACAAAGATGTCTTTTTAGTGACTTCTTATTTCTAGCAAAATACTGCTTCTTCTCCAACTAACTCTTATATATGCGGTCACTTGTAAGTACAGGCCAGTGTTTCCTCACAATATCTTTCATAATCCTAACATCAGACGTATAGTCCGTAGCTATTTTAACTTTTATCTGAGTGGGATATGTCTTTATTTTTCACCATCTGACTCTCTCCTTGTGAAAAATAGGGTTTGCCCTTAGTGGGCCTCAAAGTCTTAACTTCTGTCATTACTTCTTGTATTTCATTATCATTATAACCTCTTTTTGAAAATTTCCCACTCAAATCTTCTATCTTACTTTCAAATATTGTTTCTTCAGCTGTTAATCTTGAAATTCTTAGTGCTTGCCCCTTCATAACATTTTTAAAAATATGTTGGGGGTGCATGCTTCCTCTATGTATGTATGTGTTCTTGTAGCACTCCTTTCTATATACTTGGGTTGAAAGGAGTGCTACATGTTATGAAGAGGCAAGCACTAAGAATTTCAAGATTAACAGCTGAAGAAGATTTGAGTGGGAAATTTTCAAAAAGAGGTTATAATGATAATGACATACAAGAAGCAATGACAGAAGTTAAGACTTTGAGGCCCACTAAGGGCAAACCCTATTTTTCACAAGGAGAGAGTCAGATGGTGAAAAATAAAGACATATCCCACTCAGATAAAAGTTAAAATAGCTACAGACTATCTGATGTTAGGATTATGAAAGATATTGTGAGGAAACACTGGCCTGTACTTACAAGTGACCCGCATATAAGAGAGTTAGTTGGAGAAGAAGCAGTATTTTGCTATAGAAATAAGAAGTCACTAAAAAGACATCTTTATTATGCTAGTACAGAGAAGAAAGTAAAAGAAGAACATGTAGGAACAATACCATGTGGTAAATGTAATCAATGTAAATGGATAGATCATAGTAATAACTTTAAACACCCTGACACAGGAATGAAGTTCACATTTAGAGTCATGGCCACTTGTAATACCCAAAATATAGTATATTTAGCTATCTGTAATGTGTGTTCATCTTATTATATAGGTAAGATGAATAGGGAGCTTAAAACCAGGATAAGAGAACATTTACTAAGCATCAAGAATTTAGACAAAACTAACGCTAAACATGTGTTGAAAATGGGTTCTACACATAATTTCAGATTTATGGCCATTGAAGTGGTTAGTGAAAATGATAGAGGGGGAGATATAATTAACAAAACAGAAACTTCAGAAGTAAGGTGGATAGTTAGGTTAAGAGGTAACAGAGGTAAGGGACTAAATGATAGGATACCATTAAAGCCTATACTAAAGAATAGGTATTTACGTTGATGAGACCTAGAATGAATAGGAATTATGTCACCAGCAGCATTAATCATGTATGTTAAAATGAAAGTTATGAAGTTCACAACAGAACGGTGTATATTAGGATGAAAATTAAAGTACAATACTGGAAATAGTTAAAGGATGTATTTTATTATTTTATATGTATATTTTATATTTTTATATATTATTGTATATGTGTTTTTTACATTGGTAATGGTTGAATAGAAATAATGCAAGTGATTTAAGTAGAGTTGAATATCTCTTTAAAATGAATGGGTAATTATTATTTAATTAGCATTACCAATTTGACTTGCCTTATAAATAGGTGGATAGT
Organism: Protopterus annectens; assembly: GCF_019279795.1. NCBI lineage: Eukaryota > Metazoa > Chordata > Ceratodontiformes > Protopteridae > Protopterus > Protopterus annectens. The sequence goes on from NC_056739.1 coordinate 823,833,626, forward strand.
ATTTTTATTGTAATGGTCTGATGAAGTGGGAGGTAGTCCCATGAAAGCGCTCACCTACTACATTTTCGTAATAAAGCTGTGTTTTAACCTACAAGATTTGTTCCTGAAGAACATTTTTTATTAAAGAATTATTTGGTACAGCAAGTTTCTGCTTGGTATATGTTCATAGGTTCATAGGTTCATAGGTTCATACTAGGCTATCTGCCCAAGGGCATTTATAAGCCTAGCCCATAGTTATGTGGCTTTCACCACCCCTTTAGTTTGAATAAAAACTATGCCTATCATTTTGCTGTGCCTCATGATTTTTGTGTGCACTTGACTGTTTGTGGACTATTTTCTGGGCTAACATTTTTCCAGTTTGTTTCTTGGTTCTTGTGAATGAAATGAGATCTAATAGATGTAGATTGTGTGCCCCTACTTTTTATACAATTACTATCAATTTAGTAACAGGAGTTATTAAAAAAATATTGGCTCATTTTGACTAGTGATTTAGATATTAGAAATATAGTGGGTGATGTACTGGATTTTGTGTTTAAAAACAGGAAATCTTTGAAATGGTTGTTATGCTATCCTAGGGATAGGCTGAGTGTCCCCTTAAATTAATGTATATTCAGTACACTCCTATGCAACAGATGCAATTTTTGCACTTATATCGATTCATCAGGGAAATTTGAATACCCCGATAATGGAAAGCCAGAGCTAATTATAATTCCTAGAACATAGTATACTTAGCTGTATGCTGCTTGTGTTCCAGATTTTATGTAGGGAAAACTAATAGGAGATTCAGGGACAGAATTAGGGAACACATTTTTGGTATCAGGAATGGCACAGCTACTAATGCTTTAGCTAAACACATCACTGTTTATGGTTTAACCCATTCTTTTAGATTTTTGGTCATTGACATGATTAAAATTAATGAGCATGGGGGTGTTATTGAGAATTTAACAGACACCTTAGAAGTAAGATGGAATATTAGACTGAGTGCTGACATAGGTAGAGGCTTAAATGCTAAGGTTCCTTTGAAGCCCATTCTTAGAGCTAGGACTTTCCTAAATGGTATGTATGTATGCACGCACACACACACACACACACACACACACACACACACACACACACACACACACACACACACACATATATATATATATATATATATATATATATATATATATATATATATATATATATATATATATATATATATATATATATATATATATATATATATATATATATATATATATATATTACATATGTTTATGTTTTAAATTTATTTTATATGTTTTATAAACTTAGATTAGATTATGTGCAGAATATAAGGCTTTGTCCTTTTAAATGGTTGCAATATTGTTGTTAGGATGTTTTAGAATGTGATTGGTTGAACGAAGTTGTTTTTGATTGGGTGAGTAATATATGAATATTGGTATATAAATGACTTTTAAGGTTGATTTAAATGTCTGAAGAAACAGTTTCTGAACACTGTGATAGCAGTAACATAGTTTAATAAAATTGTGGTATCTTTGCTTCCTTTCTGCATTGTCATGGTTCACTGCATGTGTTATTGGATCTTGTCTTTGTTATAAGTGAACAATTTATTTTGCTGCTATATGTGTGTGTTTAATGAAAACAGTGTGATTAATAAGACTAATGGTGATAGACAATTGATAGAGCAGATATTACTGAATTAGAAGCTGGAGATTGTTCAGATCTGGTCCAAAAAATATATTCTTGTAATTGGAGATTCACTTATTAAAGGAGCTGGTACTTACATTTGCAGAGAAGATAATGAAGACTGAGCAGTGTTATGCTTGCCAAAATAAAAAAAACAGAGGATGTCAGAAAGGCGTTAAAACACCTTAATGTAAGGAAGTATGGCTCTGTTTTTATTCATTTTGGTAAAAATGATGACACAAGGACTCTCTGAGTATTAATAGGGAACTTATGACCCTCTTAGATGGTACAGTTTGTACAGGTGTTAGGATGTATTTTTCACAAATTACATATAGAGAGTCAAGTCACCATGAATGACAAGATTTCCCATACTAAAAATGGAAATGTATAGAGTTTCGAAGCCTAATTTTGGGCACGTGTTTAGACAAGATGACATGCATTTGTCAAGATCTGGGAAGAACATTTTTGCAGCAGATATTTGCAATATTTGAAAAACACATTAACTGTTCACAAAATGCAACACTGATGCATCTCTGATGGTTGTTAATGCTAGCAGCATCAATAATGTTTTTTTATTGGAAAGTTTGCTATTTTCCCATAAGGTTGCTGTTGTTATTGTTTGTGAAACATGGTTAAAGAATAATAACTGGAAACCAGTTCTGTCAGGGTATAAATGTTTTAACTGTAGCAGAAATTCTAACTAAAATTCAGGTGGAGGTGTTATGATAGGTGTTAAAGATCGTTATGAAACCTGTGATTATTACATGTTCAATGATAACACCAACATTGTAGACTGTGTAACTGTGACAATAAAGACAACCCTGGAACATATAACAATTGTTGAAGTGTATAGACCATGAAAGTCAAGTGTTGATGACCTAGAGGAATTTATACATTTCTTGCATTAAACACAGGAGTGAAGAATAATAGTGGATGTGGAATTAAATTTGCCAGAAACAGACTGATATAATATTGATTCAACAGGATTAGTAAGGAAATTATTCACAATGTATGTTCAGGACTACAATTGCTTCAGATTGTAAAAAAAACTACCAGGGAACGGAACATACTAGACATTGTTTGTGTTCCTAAAGAAATTACTGTTATATCATATCAAGTTTTACCACTGTTGACATGCAGTGGTCATAGAGTTATAAAAGTTAATTTCTTGTTACCTAATTCTGCCAAACTTAAATCTAAACCAATGTACAGAAGATTATTTTATTCATTTATTTATTTACCGGGAAATTTTAACTGGTCACAGGTCCTTTTTCAGCACAGGCCCGGGGAGAAAATCTCCACAAAGCAATAAATGAGCAGCAGAGTACATGAAGAACAATTGAATATACATACAATAGCAAATAATACAAACTGCAGCAAACAGCTATGCATACAATATGAAACATAGTAATGAACAAATATACCAATAGCTAGCTAGAGCCTAGGAATAAAAGTAGGATGTATATACAGACAGTAATAAGTTCAAACGGATACTGTTCTAAACGCATAAACCTAAATCTTTTATACAAATATTGCACTAAACTCAAACAGATATAAAGCAGATGCACTACAGGAAGGTGGAACAAGCTAGAAGACCTAATGGGATGGAAGGGGAAGACAGAGGAGTAAGAGAGGAGACTGAGTGAGTAGTATGCATGGTCGTGAGAGGAAGCTAGATGTAAGTCAGTTGGATATGTATTTGGAGTTGAGATGAAGTGAGGTAGTTAAGCATGTTATAACAGGTCTGAGAGACTGAGTGAGGAGGGAAGGGGAGGGTAAGTGGTGAGCCATAGCCTGCAGTGGAAGGAATGCAATTATTAATAGGTTATATGGAAGCAAATCAGTCACTATGTAAAACTAATTGGAGTGATGCATTCAATGGTAAAACTGCAGAAGAAATGTGGAAGGTTTTGAAAGAGAAATTATTTGAATGCAAAAACATCAAAAAGCATGTTTAACATCAGGATTTAGGCACACAATGTCAGGAGAATATATTTTCATAAGAAGAAGATAACTTCATTAAGGAGAGAGACAAAAAATATAAGAAAAGGAAAAGGGTTTGCAGTATTACTTTAAAAACTGAAATAAACAACTGGACGGACAACTTAAACATAATATGAGACAAGATCAAGAAAAAATTAAAGAAAATTTAAATAAAGATATTGAGCATAATAGGAAAACATTTTATAGATATATACGATGTGGTAGGAGTAAAGATATACAAACTAGTAAACTGTGTGCATATTCTCAGACACAACAGATTATACATATACTTACAAAATCTTAAGCAGAACAGTTTGGCTCCACAAAGGGGTGATAAATTGTCCTAGTGATATCTAGGTAACCTCAAATACTGAAATCAAATTTGATTATATTGAAAAAGAACTACTCAAGCTGGATATGCAAACAAACCACAGGGAGGAGACATAATTATTAATAATGATCTGAGAACACTTTAGCATGACCTTACAGTACCATTATATCTGTTATTTACTAGGTCATATAAATATAGACAGATTCCACATGATTGGAGGCATGCACTTGTTAAACCTGTCTTTAAGGGAAAGGGAGGTAGGACAAACCCAAAGTCATACAGCCCCATCAGCTTACTTTCATTTTATGGAAAAATAATGGAGAAGGTTATATTAGATAAATTGTTGCCAGAATTGGAAAGGTTTAGACTTGAAACCATATATCAGAATGCATATGTTGTAAACAGACCTATTCCCACCTGTAACATGATGTTCTATAACAATATAATAACAGCTATGAATGAAACGGTGTGCTGTGGTGCATTTATCTGGAATTTCTTCAGAGTTTGATAAGGTGCCACAAAACTCTGATCAATAAAATTAGAGAGCAGCTAGGTATTGACCCATACTCTTGATAAAATAGATATTATATTATGTCCTCGAGAAGAACGTCCATCGAATGCCTCTTCGCCGACCAAACGTGAAAGCAAGCATAGAAATGTTGCATCAGTGATTTCTTTCCCCCTGGAAAATAAACATTACCTCAAAACAAAACACATCACCTGGAAACATAGCAAAGTGGGGGCTTCACCCCCACATACAATGTGGGGGCTCTGCCCTTACACCTAACTAAATATACCAAATTTGAGATCACACACTACAGTGGGAAAGCTTGAACAAACTAACAGGGATGGCCAAGTGACTTCTTTCATTGAAAATCACTGATGTGAGTTCGGCATTTTCCACTATAGCGCTGTTTAAGGACCGATGAAGTTCGATGGGGCAGCTCTTTGAGGATATAATATATAGACATGGTAAGATGGATATCTGCATGGCTTACAAATAGGATATGGCAGAAACTATCCGCTGGATTAGACTGGAGTGTGGAATTCAAGGTTCAGTCAGGCTGACCTAAGGCTCTATCCTAGGTCCTTATTTGTTTAGATCATATGCACCAGTCTATCTTTTCATCTGTGGTGTTCTACAGTCGGTATGCAGATGACTTGAAAATGGGCTAACTGATTACGTAATGTTACAGATAGGTTATATCTGCAAAAGAATTTGATTAAATTATTCCATTTTGCACAGGATAATAATATGCTGATAAATACATCAAAAAATTAAACATATGAGATTTGGAAGACATATAGAACAAAAGGTGAATACATAATACAGCACACAGTGATTAAATGTAGATTCATTTGGGACCTGGATATATACGGATAGATCTAGCTTTGAGTTTTCTAATCATATCAAATGATTGGCCAATGATAGTTAATAAATTATAGTTATTAAAAGATTTGCAAAGGACTAGGAAATCAGAAATGATGGGGGAGTCATTGTTTGTTAATTATACTAGACCCAAGCTTGGTATGGAATAACAATAGAAAACTTTATGAAGAAAACAAACATGATAAAACTGGAAAAGAGTGGCAGAAATATACAGGGCATCATGGATGTGGGTGAAATTTAGTTATGAAAGACTAAAATATATTCGAGCAGCCTGGTGTTGCCATAGATATTTAGAGGAGACCTTAGGGATAGGATCTAGGGGTTACTAGACAATTAACCCGATGGTGTTTCGACTACTAGCTGTTCATCCCAGTAATAACACAGATATGCCAGTCAATACTTGGAGGCTTGTATTTAGTAATAACTGCCCATGTCCAGGAGGAAGGGTTAGTAAGGTGCTATTCCACAGGTAGAATTTACAGTGCACCACATCCACTTTGTCAGGATCCTTTTGAACAGTGTCACAGAGGTTATGTCTGCTTTACATGAACTTGGCTGCTATGCAAAAGATCAGTTGCTGGAGACAAATCTGTCCCTCCAGCAGCATGTCCTATTGGTTGCGACCATATTTAGGTCCCTGGAATGGATATCTCTAATTTACATTTGATTTATGGATGTTGCCAGGCCATTAGGTTTTGGGTCAGAGATTGCTCTGTAAGGGTAAAGCATAAGTCTCCCCTAAGAGTTTATGATACGAATTATAGTGACAGGAACTTGGTTTGGTCTGTGTAGAAATGCTGAGTCATGAACTCTTAGTTAAAGAAACACGGTCTCTCCAATTGCAGAGTGCTTTTAATACGGTACGTATTATTAGAAAGTGTTCTCTCAGAAATTATAGGCCTGATTAGTGGCAAGTATAGGGGGTTATAAAGCCAGATCACAGTTCATCCAGAATCTTTCATTCAAAACCGAAAAGATTAACCACATGCTCGTACGGCAAATCAAAATGTAGGACAATTATTCCAAGCTCTTTACAAATATCAGATGATTCAGAGTTTTTCAAGCTTGAGGAATCTCTTCACTTTGTTGGTACATAGAGATTATTGTTGCCAATTTGATAGTGTGTAGGGACATTGTTTTTACTGAAGGGAATGATGATGCATTTCTTGCATTCAGTTTGGGAGATATATTTAAGACTTACCAGTTGTTAGGTTGTAGAATTGCCTCCTGAAGTATATTGATATAATTTAGAATTCAGTAATTATACAGGTTTATTTGTCTGGAAACCTAGTCCGTCATAGGTTTGCTTTTGGAACTTGAAGCTTTTCTACCAAACAAGTAAGAGACTGATTGACAATGAAGCCCTTAATTTTACAGTGACAGAATCTGCTGGTTGAGGTGGGAGTTCATTTGATAGTGTGTAGCCGTTTGTGACTTCAGCTGGCAAAATACATCTTATAAAGGGACATATTTAGTTTGCTAGTTTATTGGTAATGCCTGAGTAATAGGATTGTGTGAGCGCAAGGATTCGCGGTATTCCTAATGATACCTGAATTTGCCCTTGTCAATGGCGCATTTTTGGGGCCTTAATCAATAGGCATGGTCACATTCAAAATCACCAGGTTTAACAGGCAAGAACTGCCCTTGACTAAGTGATTATGTCATTATTTTGGGGTGTATGATGATATGTTCCAGCTTTACAGATGTGGCTGGCCAAGAATTATGGGTCTATAATTCCCTGGGGTCTGTTGCTAAGCCTCCATTGTAAAAGAGACAACTGTGTGCTGTTCTCCTCCTACTTGGGATAAGGAGCAGTGATTAGGCTTCTTAGATGAGCCGGGTACATAATGATGATGCTTTAGTTAAATTGTTTAGTTTGTTTACAAGACAGCCTGAGATGCCGTCTGGTCCCATAACCAGAGCTGTTGTTTGCCTTGAACAAGACAGGCAGGCCCACTTGCTGGAATATTTAAAGTTGGGGAGAAGTTGGGGAGCAAGGTTTGTGATAATAAGTTTGAAGGGGATAAGGAGAGAATTCTTCACCAAATCTGTCCCACTACTAGGGTTTTGCTTTATCTCTACCCAGTATCATTGTGTGCATGATACTGTTAGTCACTAGTTCTGCACATGCTTTCGGGTTACCTTTTTAAGGCTTATGTATGTGGCAAGAGCCTTATGGTATCTTGGCTGTGATTTACTTTAGTTTTATCCAATTAGCTTTTAAGGGTTGACATGTTGTCTTATTTGCCTTTTAGGGCTGAGGAGGTCTTTTTCCATTATTTAGAGGCCCTCTCGCCTTGGTTTTTCTTAGACACACATCAACTTTTGGCATTTTCTTAAAGGTTTGTTGATGCGGATCAATATTTCTTCCTGGCAAACTTTAGCTTGGGCTCTGGCACAGTTCTCCCTGGGGCATGCTTAAATTATACATTGATACAAGTGATTGGCACGACTTTTGGTGTGATTAGCACTTCCAGCTGGGGATGGAGCTTGGAATGCATTTATACGCTTCCCTAGAGGGTGTAGCTTACTGGTGAAGTTTTTTGAATGGAAGCAGGGTTCTAGGTGTTAATGCCAGTTTGAAGGTGACTGATTTGTGATCAGATTGGCAATGAGGAATTTTTGACGGTTGTGGTGGTGTAACTGTTTGTCATGTTAGTGAAAGTTGAATCTAGTATGTTTGTTCTTCTTGGGGTTTTGAACAATTTGTTGGAAACATTTGATTAACAAAGTCAAGGAACTTTACTAATTGAGTTAGGGCTAGAATAAGGTTTTGCAGTTGATGGTGGGATAACTGTAAATCCCCATGACTGAAATTGTTTAGCAATATTTGGATTGACTGTAGGTTTGATGGTAATTTCATGCCATCCACTCGATCCATGGAGAGTTATAACTAGCTATGACAGATGGTGGTTAGTCTTAAACACAGTAATCTAAACATGGAAGTAATTCCATGGAGTTGTCAGTCTAACTAGTTGGGAGGTGATTTAATCTCTAAATAGATAGAAACGCCACCTCCTTTGGTTCTCCACACATTTGTTTTGGTCTACCAAGAGGGTGTGAAGCAGCATTACTATGCAAGGCGGGTACTATGAACCTTGAACCGGGTTTCTGTGATGACTGCACGAACATCTACATCCTCCAGAAATTGCTTCCAGGTGTCAGTTTTTGGTGGACTCTGGCATTTTAGTAGGATAACCCTAATTTTGTTATGGTTAACAATTTCAACGTTGACAATTTTGTTTTGGGACACTTTACAAAGGCACTGCTCTGGGAGAACAAGAGCCTTTCAGGAGCCAAAGCCTGAGCGCCAGGTGCAAACCGTCTCTGGCAAAGCAGCGAGGTTTGTTGACCATATGTCAAAATTTGACAATGCTGGATCCCCTTTGAATGACACCAAAACTAAGCCAATTATTAAAGATGATCATTTTGTTTTGCATCATTCTGAGTAGGGTAATGTGCTGCTCAAGGCTTATTCAGGTATATTAAGGAGTTATTTTGGAATAATTTCCTCTGAGAATGATTGGGGTTATCAAAAGTAGTAGGCAACCTATGTGAAGACTCAATAGCAATGGGAACTGCACTAATTGGAACTGCTTGACCGACAGAGTAGGCCTAGACTGCAATTACTTACAACAAGCATAGTTTAAGATATTTTTAAAGGTACGGACACATATTATGGGAACAACTGTTTTGCATTTTGGCAGGGTAAAGACATTGCCCCAGCAGAAATATTTGTATGTATGTATGTATAGAAATATCGAAGCTGTTACTGAAGTTTGGTTCAATGAATAAGACAAAGTTCAGTAGATCTTACAACAGAGTAAAACTACCTGATGGCTTATAATATACAGGAATAACTCACATTTCGCACCATTGCCCACATACAAAACTAAATGGTGCCATGACTCTGTAAATCTTAATGTCAAAATGCATGGAGGTTGAGATTTTACCAAATGTACAGCAATAAAATGGTTTACTATCATTGGCCCCGAATGATACCGGTCAAACCGCACTATGTTTGATAACCAGAAAGTCGAACGGCAATGTAAACTTTAAAAGCCAGCCCTAGGAACTGGTTTTTAACATGGAGTGCAGAGAGATAGAGGCGGAGTCTGTAGTTTGGCAGAAACTTGTTGGAAGCCTATCTCGACTATGGTAAAACCGTTCGACTTGCTTTTGAAGTTCAATGACCCAGATGTTCTATTTCTATTAGACTGCAAGTACGGTCTGGTAATATTCGGAAATAATGTTTCTTTCAGAAACCAGTGTAAACATGGTTGTAAGGTGAATCAACACAAATATTGGATTGAATAACGAGCATCAAATCAAAATTGGTGATGCTCAGGAGAGGGTGTCTGGAAACACAGAACAGCAAAACCGAGACCATGTTGCAAAAGACAATTTAAATATCTGCTGCCACAAATTTTATTTACAATCAATTGGGGCTCAAGTAAATCCTTTTCAGTGAACATTTAAAACACTGAGTGAGGGTCATGATCCCCTCATGGAGGGAGACCACATGTATTTTTAGTAAATAATTCTAAGGTCAGGTTGGGCTGGTTGGCGGAGTTCTTCAAAGAAGCTTCAGCAAAACAGACTCAGCGATCTTAGCAAATTGTTCTTTTAACATTGTCTTGTTCTTCTACATACCTACACACAAATATATTTTATATATATATGCGTATTGATATGATATTGTGTATTGTGTTATTGTGTGTGTCTTGAAGAGATAATAGTAGTATTGTACACAAGTCTATGACAGATGCTTAAAGTATCAAAACTTTGAATGCATGTCACAAAGATTTGAATATATAATACTTGGAATACAAGTTGAATAAAAACATAATCACTTTTTTTAGTATTTAGGGGCGAAAACCTCCACCTAAACTTCTCATTTACAGACAATTAACAAACAATAGTATTTCTCTACTATTAATATGTATCATCTCAAGACCACAATACGGTAGAGCAGATTACATTCTCTAATACACTGTACCCAGGTTCATAATCTAATAGTTTAAAAGTTTGGTATGTGTGATCAGTTGATTTTTGAATCAAACACCCAACATTTTTCACTGCAAAACATTGACTTCTCAATGGGTTGTGAGGAACCTACACACACACACACACACACACACACACACACACACACACACACACATACCATATATAACATATATATATATATATATATATATATATATATATATAAATACATATATATATATATTATATATATATATATATATATATATATATATATATACACATTACATATATATATATACCTATATATATAATGTACATGCACCACACCCTTTACACACACATCTGGGTGTGGTTCATAGATCGAATGGACGGTGCCCTGACCTGGATAGATCCCGCAGCATAACATTAAAAGTCAACAATATCGATATGTTCTGCACATAGTCCAGGGATTACCTGGAGGCGGACTAAAGTACCAGCAAAATTACTTTTGCAGAACAAGCCCCTACAACACCATGTAATGAAGTGTTGCAACCCACCACCTGCAAATTTATATATATATATATATATATATATATATATATATATATATATATATATATGTATACACACACACTAAATCTGAGACTGCACAATCCCTGGGGAAAGGAAATATTCCCTTCTCAGGGAATGTCGATCTCACACACCTGTCAACCACCTCTCCATATATATATATATATATATATATATATATATATATATATATATATATATATATTATTATTTATATTATCACTTGGTCTGAACACAGCTGATCTAAGCACAACTGATCTCAACTCAATTCACATAAAATAGCATAACTCAAAAAAAAATTTACAGAAATACTTAAGACCAGTGACTAAGTATCAGTTTTAGTTCCTTCAGCTAGACAGCAGGGGCCCTTTGACGTAATAGTATGAGTAAGTGACATGGATTATAAAGTTAGACAAGTAGCTAAAAGATGCCTTGAGAAAATCTATCGTGATTTTATTAAACGTTCTTGAAAGAGGCACAAACAGTCCTATTGAATCTGGCAACTGAGGTTGGTACCATAAAGGGAAAAAGCTGCTTATCATACCTAAAAATGTGAGTAGATGATACCTCATGCAAACCCCAGAGTAGTGAACAAATTTTTTTACTCTGAAACAAAATTTCTCAAGAACTTCCTAGTAGAATCAGTTTAACTATGGCCTGAAATGAACTCCAGTATGGATAATATATTTAGATCTGTATTAGACACCTGAATCCCACAGGAGCAGTTGAAATAAGTGAAAATATAAAGGTTGGATTGATCAGAGAATCCATTAGTAAATTGAAACTGCCCTATAATTCTTGTTGCAAAACAAGTTGCAGCCCTCAAGATTTTGCAATGATTTTAGAAGCTTAACAGCATTTCCTGGATTTGACAACTACCATAAAGGATCAGTATTAACCATTTGAGCTGCAGAAGACTGAGTTCCTATTCACCTTGGATTCAACAAAAGCCATTAGCAGATTCATTTATGGAAGAAAAAAAATGTCCTTTAGTCTAGTATCCTACTTTAACTTTCAGAGTTACCTCTAGATGGCTTCAAAAGGCCAAACTATGTATCAATGGCTAGTGTACAGTAACTCAAAACTAGTTTCTTTATGACTGCATGTTTGAACATTATAATGAATTCACAGGAATTGGACTCATACCTGCCCAACATTCAAAGCAGTTTGGACTCACATAGACAATAGTAGGCACTAAAAAGGTATGCTCAGAATTGACATTAACATTAACAGAAGAGGCACTATCAAACCCAGAAAGATAGGTCGAGTCGAGGTACAAACTTGGTCAAGCCCCCAAAGTTTAAAAGTAGGTGAGAGGACCTTTCTGGGCCTATTTGATGTGCAGAAAATGTGTACTGTGGTTACTGTGTACCATGTGGTTTGCCACTGTAAAGTGCCTTGTCTATCTCAAAAAGGACAATGCTCATATTAAAAGTCAAGGTGGGCCCAGTGTTTTTCCAGCACTTAAAATCCATCTTGTACTACTGTTATACTGGCTTATCTGGTTCTCCAAGCCTTTTTATTAATCTACACTTGAGATGCATTGAAAAAAGGACTTAGGAGCTGAATATCCCAGCAGTGGTAGAAACCATCATTTCTTTGTAAGTAAGAATCTAAATAAAAGATGAAACTATTTGGTCATCGAAAGGAATCATGGCCTTTATATGGACTCTAGAATCTTTAATGGTAGAGATTTTTCTCGTGTTACTGCCCTTGCACTATTACAGTGCCTCCTCCAGCAGAAGGAGGGCAATATGAAACGTCCCCAGTCGGCCTTATCCTGACAGACTTTTTGCCTAAACATACAGCATCACCATGGTGATCCCAACTTTTGAACT